>NC_092205.1:101953014-102127556 GCF_043381705.1 Parasteatoda tepidariorum | reverse complement strand
GAGGGTGTGCGGTATTGGTCCTCGTTAAACTGTGCTACCGTAAAGTGCTCGACTTCGCGCGCAGGTCGTCGGGCTACCGAAGCGGGGGTGCCATCCCCTCCGCAGAGGATCAAAATTGTGATGGCATGTCTTCGAATCATCCTCCGGGATGTTTCCCAGACTGTCGCCAACAGCCCATTGTGCAGCTCTAGTGCGACGCAAATTAACAACAACAACTTTACGGTAGAACAGTTTAACGAGGACCAATACCGCACACCCTCGGTCCCTACGCAGGCTGATCCATGTGGTCACCCACCCGCACACTGATCGTAGCCAGTGATGCTTGACTTCCGTGATCTGCTGGGAACCGTGTCTTAACGATCAGTCCACTGCGGGACTCTAAGTTTTATAAAAAAAAATTAAAAATGTTTTTTTGAATATTTCTTTTTATGCATGGGTATTTTCAAAAATATGAAGCTTATTCTTTTGTCAAAAGAAAACCAATTTTGAACGAACAGCGGTATAAGAAATTGTAAAAAAAAATCTAAAATGTTCACCACATTACACCAAATAAGAAAAAAAAACGACATTAATAAAGTAAATTAATGTAATAAACGCCATAAATATAAAAGCACAGTCAAAATTAACAAAATATGGTAAAATTATTTTTACTGTTTTATTTATTAATAAATAAAATAGAGCCAAGCTATTTGGCTCTATAAGAGCACCGAAAAGTATGATAATTTTTACCTTATCATTCTGGTAATTACATTTAATAAATTTATAAATAAAGTATGGATTTAATATCATTCTGTTTGATAGTAAATTTAGAAAAATTGAATGAATTTACCAAAAGATTTGGTAATTTTAACAGTTTAAGTATAATTTAAGATATGGCAAAACTTTGTTTTTTATCTGAATTTTTTTTCTAATTCTCTATAAGCTAACATCTACCAACCAACTACTATATTATGCAATATAACATTGCGTATTTAAATATATATGGGCCATTCTAAAAATACATGTAACTTTTGGGGGGCTCCCTCTCCGATCGGTTGCTCAATCAAGGCTTATAAGCCTTTGTCAAGTAGAAAGACACAGATAGCACAATACAGATAAGGACATCACAAAGAATACATTCAGGGTTACGGCTGGATTCGAACTCGTCACCTCCACGCTTAACAGAACGTTTGGCGGGCGATACCGCTCGTCCAGGGAGGCCCCGCCAACAACTATATTATTTTATTGGTTTATTAGATCTACATACGTTTACAGGCTTATGTGCTCAATGTAGGCTTGTAAACCTTTGTCAAATAGAAGGACTAGTAGCACAATATAGAGAAGGACACTCCGAAGATATATCCAGATAACAGCAGGATTCGAACCCGCTACCCCAACGCTTTGCACAGCTACACGCACGCCTCCATGCTACAATGCATCTCACTCTCGAACTTGAGCTATCTGCTTTTCAACTTGACTAGGGCTTATGAAGAGCATTTTGTAAAGACAGCTCGAAGACTGCACACATATGTGTAGCAATAAAAAAACTCGTTGCGAAATATATGCAAGCAAAGACCTTCGTACGGATCAAAATCTGTCAAACCATTATGACTACTGAACTGCTAATTGAAGAGGGTTATAACATATTTGACATTACATTACATATTTAAATATATATGGATGAAATACCAGGAGGTATGCAACATAACATTAGATATTTAAATATATATGGGCCATTCTAAAAGAGGTAGCAGGTTCGAATCCCGCCGTTACCATGAATGCATCTTCGTGCTATTCTTCTCTGTGTTGTGCTATCCGTCCTTCTTTGACAAAGGCTTATAAGTCTAAATTGAGCACACAAGCCTGCAAATGTATGTAATTCCAATAAACAGTTGCTGTTGTAGTTTATTTACGTCACACTAGAGCTTCACAATGGGCTATTGGCGACGGTCTGGGAAGCATCCCTGAGGATGATCCGAAGACATGTTATCACAATTTTGATCCTCTGGAAAGGGGAAGGCACCCCCATTTCGGTAGCCCGGCAACCTGCGTGCGTAGTCGAGCGCTTTACTGTAGAACAGTTTAACGATGACCCATACCGCACACCCTCGGTCCCTAAGCAGACTGTTCCTACTAAGCAGGTCACCCACCATCACACTGACAGCAGTCAGTGATGCTAGACTTCGGTTATCTGCTGGGAATCTTTTCTTAACTATCAGTCCACTGCGGGACTTTTCAATAAACAATAAACCAAGTAACTTTTGATAAATTGAAATTTGAATATCTACTAAGATATATCTGAGGCTGTTAAGTACTCGCTTAAGTACAGAAGTACTTGCTCAAGTCATCGCTGCAAAGATTATTAACTATAATAAATATATTATCAATATCATAGTAAATATAAGGTGACAAAAACACGGGGAATAAATGAAATTTCAAACCTCACAAGTTAATGTTTTTACAAAAACACTACTAAGTCACGTAGAATGTTTTTATGTTCTTTCCAATGCTCCGAACTCTGACGAAGTCTAACAAGTTCCAAAGGACTGTTCATTCGAAGAAAGTCAATGACAAAGAGGGGATCTCAATACATTTCCTCCTTGGTAAGGCCCAAACATTCCAGTAAAAAGAATGAAATTTTTCCTTAAAAGTATTATTTACTACTTAAAATTCCATTAAAATACGTATTACTTAAAGTAAAAGTCTATTGTAAAGTAGGAGACGTACTAAAAAGACGCTTTACTATGAACCAATTTGTTTTCCAAATTTAATTTCCTGAAGAAAGAAAAAACGGCTGCTTAAGAAGAACGCTGACAACATGAAATTAAATATGTGGCTATCGTTGCCAATCTTACTTGATAAGTAATTCAAGTTTAAATTTTTGAATTACATTCGAAGTAACAGTGAGGACAAATATCTGCGACATGTAAATTCTCTTTTTATCAAAATGCTGAAAAATATGACATAAAAAACAGCAAGTGATACTGAAAACTAGAAGTTAGTTAAGACCATAAATCATAGCAGAAAAATCATATTGCATAAAAAAACAAAATGCATTTTTCAGAATACATTATTTTATATACAGACAAAAACATGTGAAATCGTATAAGAAACTCAATAGTAATTTTAAATTTTGTTTTGGTTTAAACTTATAAGAAATACAGCAACAGAAAATATCGGGCTCTAAAAGATCAAGAGTAGAGAATACAGAGTTTAATGGTACACTGCGTCACTTAATTCAAGATTCCGTCGTCTTCTGAGTTAGGTTCTCAATTACAAGGACTTTAATAGACCATTCAATGCGGCCATAACATGAGCAAAATTTTGTCTAATCCCGATTAATCGTAGTGTAAAAGCTGAATTTTGATGTTTATTTACAATAAGCTATGCATATAGCTTCATTTAATCAATTCATAAATTGCTTTGTAAAATTGATAATGAATATAATACATATTTGTTATAAAATAAATTTATTTATAAATAAAATATACACGTTTATAAAGACAGAACATAACGTATAGCTCGTATCAAAACGTTTCAACAATAACTATAAGAGATTTGTATTAAAAAATAACTATACTTCTTATTTAATACATCTATACATCTAATCACATTAATATAAAACTATTAAATACTACGAATATATTTACATGCGTTAGATATAGATTAACTTATTAATAAAAATGATATACGGACAAAAAAGATATTCATTAATAACATGTAAAATAAGCAAGGTTCTTGTTTAAGGCATTTCTACGAAATTAAATCAGTATATTATATTAGTAAATAAATTCCTTATTTAAAACTAATTAAAGGTAATAATAATACTTTTTAAAACTTAAATTACTCTTGTTTTAACCCTTAACGAAACAATGCCACCATATATGTAGCATAACTAAAATTATTTAATTATTTTTATGACACTTATTTTTGTCGTATTTTTAAATTTTAGATGTAATTAATTAGTATCTGTCGTATTTTTAAATTTTAGATGTAATTAATCATTGATTATAACAATAATTAATCATTGTAATTATACCAGATGGGAAGCAAACAAGAAATACTTTCAGACCGATAAATGTTAATAGCTATATTTGTAATTATGTGAAGTTATGAAAACTTGCTTATTTTTTTCCAACATCCTGGAGTTTTTAAGCATTTTAATAACCCTGTGCGATGGACAGATTGCAGTGCAAAATTAAACAATTTTGTAACAGGCTAGTGGTTAGCAGTTGCATTTTTAACAGTGATCACGTTTTAAAACATATAGCCACTTTTTCAAAAATTGAAAATTTTGAAACAAAGAAAAGTATTGGCAAGTAATTGCATAATATTGGCTATATAAATGTACCTCATAATCTGGTAAACATTGTGAAATTTTTAAAATTAAGAAAATTTTCTTAAAAAAACGTAAAATAAAATATTTTTCAGAATATTATTAAATACTCATAGTAATTTCATACTCATTAAAAAAAGTTTTAAAATGCGCATTGCATTTTTGAAGAAAGAAATGATGATCGAGTGGTGACTGGCAGTTATTTTATTAATCACCACCATTTGTATAGCAGGCGGCGACTGCTAATTTTATCCTCTATAGTACATATGGATAAAACAATAAACACCCTGAGTATCTGTTCAGATATAATAAACATCCTCTATACATCACAGAAAAAAATATTACACTATTTTATACAACAGATAAATACACAAATAATGACTTATGGCTATATTGCAAAGATGAAACGAGTCTTCTAGACCAGCCTTCGACTCAAATACCCGGATGCAATGAAAGCGATGACCAGAGTCTGAAAAGGCATAAAGAGGTTGATCCCAAAAGATTTCTTGGACTTGTGGTGCATTTCGTGTCCCTCGTGTTTATGATCGTGATCCTCGTGCTCATGGCCGTGGTCATCGTGATCGTGACCGTCATGACCATGGTGATGATCAGCACTTCTGGTTATTCTCGAACGATGATGGTTTAAGTTGAGTATCTTGACGCTTTGCGGATTCGCGTTGAGCATCGAGAGGACTTGCTGCAGAGTGTGCAAATTCCTGCTTTCGGATTTGTCGAGAACTACAGGGACGAGAGGAACATCTCGAGATCTGTTCGCAGTCTCTCTTTGAACGATGACCGGCAAGTATGAGGAAGCTTCTGCTGCGTAAGGGTGGTATTTTGTTTCTGCGGGTCGCCTTGTTTGGGGACGGCTTGGAGGAACAAATGGCCGTTGATTTTTCCCAGTAGAATGCAAGATAACGGGTATCACGCTCTGTCCGTTGCGACCTGCCACCGCGAAGATCTGCGACAGGGATTGCTCTTTCGAATGTTGCGGTGGCTGTCTGGTGACGTTTCTGTAACCATTATGCCGCTGCTGGGTGCGGTAATGTCGGACATCGTCATCCCTCAGCGGCTTTTCTTTTCGGGCATTTTGTATGACGGATATTTGCGACCGGAGAGCGTCCACAGCTCCCAAAATGTCCTGCTGCGTATGGTGCTGCGGTCTTGGCTTGTACTGCTGTTGCTGCGGTGCTACCGAGCTTTGCGGTGGTTGGTACACTTTCACTTTGATCGCTTCTGACTGGTACCTCTGTTTATGGTTCGAAGGGGCTTGCTGATTGTTGTAGAAATAATTACCTCTGGGACCGGGCGAGTGGATGACGTCACCGAGATTGAATGATTCCATTGTCACTGGCCTTTGCGTGGGTGGCGGAGGTGGACGCGTCGTTTTGAACTTATACAAACTTCTCTGCTCGGGAGTGGTGTAGAAATATTGAGTGCGCTCTTTCGTTTCTGGTGTGGAAGGGCGATGATGTGGTTCTTCATAAGCTGGTGTTTTGAGCTGTAGGTTTAAGAAGTCGTCTTCAATCTCTTTTGATTCCTCCGTCCAACTCTCTTTGGCATATGAAGGTAGTTTCTTTTTCTCCCCTCCTCTCTTGTAGTCGCTTTCAAAGGAGTTGTAGGTTATGTTCCTCACATGTTGTATGCTAGCCTCATGCCGTAGGGTGTCCTGGCAGGAATCCACTACGTGTATCTTCCAGCCCAAGTGTCTGTGCGTGTAACACTTGAAAGAGAAGAGATTGAAAAAAAAGATATTAGTTCCCAGAAAGCATGTACCATTACCGCAACCTTGTAACAGAATTTTTCTTCTATTGTCACGAAATTATTTGTACTAAAAACCGCTTTTCAATAAAGCAAAAATATTGCAGTTTCAAACCTGTCATCCTAAAAGGATTAAAAATAATTTTTCAAAGCTTTTTTTTTTAAAGTATTGTCACTTAGATCCATAATGACGTTCTACCTGACGCCACACTAGAGATAGGATCAAATTGCATTGTCCATTAAAATTTCATGACAAGGTGGATTTTAGCTGAGCATACAAGACGTTGCGAAAAGAAACCTTATAATTACCTAGTTTTAAGACTATTTTCACCTTAAGACTAGCTTTANTATTGTCACTTAGGTCCATAATGACGTGTTAGCTGACGTCACACTAGCTATAGGATCAAATTGCATTGTCCATTAAAATTTCATGATAAAGTGGATTTTATCTGAGCATACAAGACGTTGCGAAAAGAAACCTTATAATTACCTAGTTTTAAGACTATTTTCACCTTAAGACTAGCTTTATTCAAGAATTTTTTCAAGCTAGTTGACCCTAAGACAACCATGATTTAAGGTTTTCATATAGAAGTTTGTTTTTCAAGGTTTTGGATGAGGGTAATGTGCGTAGAATAGAGCAGATTGTCACAGATCTTGTTTTAAGATTATAAGGTTTACACGTAAACCGCATAAAAAACCTTTTTTTTAGGTTTTCTATACAAGGTTTCTGCTGTGTGAAAAAAAAAACTTATTTTGCTATTTGGGTTGAAATCGCTGTTTTTAAATATATGGGATAAAGTTCTAATTTTAATTGCATTTAAACAATTACTGGAACTAATGTTACAAACAAAATACGAAACCCAGTATTCTGTAAAATTACATTTTTGCTTTTTTTCACATTCACTAGCAATTAATAATTGTTTTTATGCATGTTATTAAATGCATAAAAATTTTGCAAAGTATGAAATGATTAAGGATATCATGAGTATAATGTATAACTTAATCCATGAGCACGAACTTATGGTAAAAGATTCAAAATTAAAAAGAAAAAAGTAGTAATAATTACCTGGTAATAAAGAAGATCTGGAGTGTCCTTGTCTGGTTTGAAAGTCAAACGTCCCTGTTTGCCACGATCGCATTTGAGCTCCAAATTCTCTTGGAATAATTCGAATGTTGCAAAATCATCAACTGCTAAGTTCTTTGGAAGTTTATACTCGCACATGCGCCCCTCTGCGGAAAAAATAAGACTTTATTATCAAAAAGAACAAGAAATTCGAATGCTGGTAGATTTTAATAAATTTTAATAAAGGTCAATCCGTTAAAAGGATCCGATACAGGTGGATTTGTACCTACATTCAAACAAGAGAGAATAGCAATTTTATCTCACTTTTTAGGGAATTTAAAATTCTGGAACAAGTTAGAAAATATAAAGTTGGTAAAAGGGCTGTCACAGAATATATAAATTAAATTAAATTCCTAATGTATTTAATATCTGGGTGATTCTCACGAAATATGACAATTCACAGTCCCTTACTCCAAGACTTAATACTATAATACTAAAAGAACTTTTTTAAAAAAAATTTAATAAATAGCATTGCTGTTAGCATTTTAAAATAATCTAGTACTAGCATCAACTATTTTGTATATTTAAAAAATTAAATTGAACTTCAAAATTTCATGTTTCTGGCATGTCACAGGCAATGTTTCCAATAATAACTAGCTTCGAAACTTCTCATAAAATTTTCAATATCTAATTTTTTGTATCTCAACCGGTGTAAGCATTTCTAGAATATACGAAGAGGGTATTATTTACAAAAACTTCGTTTAAAATAATTTTTTCTGTCAATAATTTGTTTGTCCCAAGAAAATCTGTCATTTTCCTGGGTACTTTTATTTAGTGATTTATAACCAAAATGGACAGAGCCAGCAATCAATATCTTATGTTAATAGATTGATCTTATGTTGTTAGATACCTTCCTATAGTAACATGTCTTCTTGCATGAATAAAGAACCAACTTTCTTATTCAAAATCTATTTCAAAAAATTTTTCAAGATGAGTAGGTTTTTGTGTTGTCATTTTCCTGTCTTCTTGAAATCATTAATAACATAAACTATATAGATTTATCTGAGTTATTTTAAAAAATCCTGTTGTTTTCTGCAGAATATAAACGTCTTAGGCCAAAATATTAAGTTAAAGTTATATGCTATAAAAAGGCGAATTTGTTATTATCCTGGCTGTCACTTTCTTGGCTTATGAATGCCAGGACATTGAAGTGTTACCAGAAATTTTTTTTAACTGCTAATACTGTAAAGAGGGAAAGCAAATATTAAACTAATGCCAAGTTTATGTTTGATTGTAATAAGATTGAATGTAATCAAAGTTATTTATTTAATTAATGACACACAATTTTATTCTGTACATAACAGCAACAAAAATTTTTTTGTTTCTTTCTACAGTAGATAAAAGAATTAATTTAAGTTATTCATGTTCCATCTAACATAAAGGCTTAGATTTTGTTACTTAATAATAGCTTAAAATGACTGTTTTTTCAAACTTCTAAGCTAATATGTCATTTTCATGGCATTCAAAATGTGGACAATATCTATTTAATTTTTTTCTTGAGCAAATGTCAATAAACTATACTGCTATCTGTATGATATTAATAAATGTAACTAAATAAATACACAAAAAAATTTTAGATTGTTTTGAAGACTTTAAATTTGAAGAAATTGTTTTCGTCCGAATTGTCATGTTTCCTAAGAATCACCCATCTTTACGCCTGAAGAAGATGGTCCGTTTTAGCAAATATACTTAATTCCATTTAAAGAATCAAACATTTATCCAAAAGAAAGATTGAGTATACTTTGAGCTACCTTTGTATAAAGCAAATCAAAAAATAAAATTATTTTTGCGTTACGAATTTGAGAAAAGTTTTTTTAGTATGTTTTTTTCTCAATAAATAAAAAAAAATTCTTTTATTGAAAAGCAGTACATTTTTACAACTGATTTCGTAAATTCCTACGCATCTCTAATTAATTATCAAATTTAAAGTATAACCGTCTATTACTAAAAAATCCATAGAAAATTCAAAGCTTGACACTGTTTTGTTTAGGTTTTTTTTTGTAGGGGGACTCACAGAATATATTTTTAAAGAACCTTTGCGCGGGTTTTTTCCCCAAGTAAAAAATTTTAATATGCTAGAATTTCCTACAAACTGTTAGCAAAATTTTTTTCTTGAAAAAAAAACATATTTCTAAACCTTACATTACAATTGAAAAAAAATATTTTAGAGAAAATTTTCGGTAATGTTACGTACTTAATGAAATGTTAATAATAATTATTAAATATTATGTTGGGTTGACTAAAGTGAATTGATAGGTAAATCAAAGTTTAGTTTAATATTTTGAAAACTGAAAAAGAATAAAATTTAAATAACCTAGCACTAAATGATAAGAATTATCTAAAACTTTTACGGGTACCATAATACGACGAATTAACGAAAAATAAATAATTATTAAATATTGTGTTGGGAATTCAAAGATTTGATTAATTTTAGTTTCTAAAAGTAAAAAAGATCACAAATTAAATAATCTAACTCTAAATGATAAGAATTATCCAGAACTTATAAAGGAGATGATGAAATTAAGATCTAAAAATGAACACTACCTTTTTGTTTATCTATTCGTTGAATTCAATTCTTATATAACTTGTAGAGAGACTTATCAAAATCTCTTACTTTCAAATTATCCACATCATTAGAGTAATTAATTTTGATAGAAATTCCTTCCTACTGTATTTTTCTCAAATCCCATCTCGATATCATTGACTTCATTAGATACCATTCCAATTAGTGTCATTAATTAGCAAACTGTGTTAGTCGAAGACTACTTAACGTAATAACAACAACAGCAAACAAAAAATATATCTTTGTGATTTTTCCTCATCAAAGGATTTAAAATTCATCCCTAATTATGAATACACTTGGAGCAGCAGTGAGAAAAAGATTAAAAGTGAAATCAAGCAATAATGATTATTATTTACGGTAAATAAAATTCTGTTGACAGAAAATTAAATAACATTCTACTTAATTACGAAAACTTGATGTATTCTTATCAGTAATGAAATTATTTACCAAATTAGGTTGCTTATAATAAACCTACCTGAAAGTTCATTTTATTATTATTATTTATGGGAAATAATACTTTGGCATTTTCAAAAATACCCTTCATTTTTTTAAGAGCAATCATGAACATACAAAAGAACTTCGATTATCTAAACATTTTTTATTCGAATACTCCCGTTAACCAACAGTTGATTCTGCTGTTTTCTTCTCTTTTTTTGCTTACCTTCTTTTTTCATTTAACCTTCACAAACCAAAATGAAGCTTATAAATGACGCCATTTCAATTTTTTTTCTTCCTGCAAGCCCTCATCATTATGGCATTCATTTATGCCACAATTCAGAAGCCAATCAGGAACGACACACACGCGTGACGTCAATTACAGTTATCCAATTAAATCTGATTTCGGAATTTCATCCAGCGTGATAATAAATCAAACCGAATTGATGTAACCCGCCAAGCACAATCACGTGTATAAGTGCAATCATGTGATTAAAATCACGTGGCTGGACCTAATCACGTAATCTTCTTGTAGTAGCCGTATTTTTTAGTATTCCTAGAAATACGATTGCAGATCAAAAATATATTTACTTGAGGTCCATAATGAATGCAACTTCAAAATTTAAAAAAAAAGAAAGGAAAAAAAAAATTTGAAATTTTTTTTAAATTCTACTTTATGATATTTTTTGTAATGATATTTTCCGGAATATGAAAAAAAACGGTTACTCATTTCGCAATATGACGATAAATTGAAAAAGCAGGTGAAAATAAAGGAGAATAAAGCAGAATCAAGTACGGATCAGAAAGGTCATGTCACAGTGGATCAGGGGACGGGGTGCTTGCCTCTCATGCTGTGGGCCAGTTTTAAATATCAGCCATGGTTGATAGATATGAATTCTTCTTCTGACTGACATCAACCACAGGGCTGATGTAAAATATCCTCAACGGTAAGCAGATCATGGACTTAAGAGTTTCCTTGCTGTCAGAATAGTCATGGGAGATTTTCACGCAAATTGGACGAATTCCATCTAAAAGTTCTTCATAATGTCTTATCCAACCGTTCTTTTTTTTTTTTTTGGTTATTGAACCCTAAATGATTGATTTTCTTTAGAGGAAACCCCTATGTCATAATTTAAGTTTATTAGCTACTGTGAACATATTATTCACAAAACAAGGTTAGTAATTATTTTCAAGTAGAAAGAATAAAATTCTTTCATAGTTTTTTTCATTACTAGTCTTAAATCAAAAATTTGAAATCACAAGTCAGAAGCGGCATCTTGTCTAGTTTTGAACTTCTTTATTTATTTTGTTGTTGAAAAGCATAAAGTAAGATGAATTGCAGTTACAATTACAATGAAAAAATTTTGTGATGATTTTTTAAGAGAAAGTTTGATTAGAAACTCATAGTAATGCTATTTTTTATAAATTCATATCGTTTTTATAATTTATTCAATACATTATTGTTAAGAAAAGCACTTCTGTTTTCTTCATTTTTCTAGTTTATATAGCATTTTACTTAATTAATTTAACAATAGTAACCAAAACATTAACTGACATGGGGATCCTTATTTGGATATAAGGGTAATTAAAAGTTTCAAATACAATCAGCTAAGAAAATTTTAAACTCTTGGAACTCATGGGACCTTCCCAATGGTTCCGCAGAACACCTTTTGATAACCACTGGCATAGTCTGTCCTAATCATGCCTGATGCTAGGGTTCCCCTGGAGCCAGGCTTGAGTTCAAAATTACAAAGCAACAGATTTAAACATTTAGAGTCGTTAGTTAAACGATGGTTAGAAAATAAAATTAAATCTATAATTCAAACATGTTCTTTTGGTATACTGTTTCATTAACAAAGGCTTCATGCTGCTAACTCTTTGACATTTTAAATTTTTGTTAAACTCTTTCATAGCTAAAGGGAGGTTTTTCATAGAAATGGGGGTCTGGTGGGCGTATTAGGTTAAAGCGTCGCTCGCACTGGTTGAAGAACTAGGGGTTGTGAATTCGATCCTGGTAGCTGGTCAAAAATCTGGCGAATATACGCAGCAAGGTGTTCGCTAAATATGTCGTTGATTGAAATTCTCTTATTAGTTTGGGTGTTTGAGAAAGGGAGTTCCAGCTCAGGTGCCGTCCACGTCGCCATGCCATACCCACCTTTGCCGTCTAAAGATATCATCGAGATAGAAAAATTGGACTAAGTGCTTGGCCATGGTAGGATGATGATGTATTTGTTGGGAAAACATTGAACCAATATGATGTTGTTGTTGTAGTTCATTTACGTGGCACTGGAGCTGCACAATGGGCTATTGACGACAGTTCTGGGAAACATCCCTAAGAATGATCCGAAGACATGCGATCACAATTTTGATCCTCTGCAGAGGGAATGGCACCCCCGTTTCTGTAGCTCGACGACCCGCACGCGAAGTTGAGCACTTTACGTTAACTAGTTTAACGAGTACCCATACCGCACACCCTCGTTCCCTACGCAAACTGATACGAGTGGTCACCCATCCGCACACTGATCGCAGCCAGTGAAGCAATATTATAAATCAAATTATAGTATCCATTTTTCCACAGTTGTCAACTGGCAGTGAAGAATTTCTTTAATTATTCTAAATAGCGGATTGTTTAACGAAATATGTCCTGTAAACAGGGTTGTTTTCCTGTGTAAGCATGTAAGTTTAAATCGGAAAAAAAGAAGAAACTCACTTGCAGACGGAGTGTGTTTTCCTCTTCTGTCGCTCGAAACGCCAGCATAAACTTTTACTCTCTGTAAGCCAAATACAAATTAAAATTAGCACACTTAAAGAAGAAGAATATTTTCATTTTCAAACTATGAAAATGGTTTTTTCTTGCCAATTTTATACTGCGCAGCTTTAACACGAGAAAGAATGAAACTTAGTATATACTTATATTGCCCAAAAAGCAGTGGAAATGACTGCATTGTGAAAGAATAACTAATGTGTAAAGAAATTTGTTTGAAATTAATTTGTAATATTATATATTTATAATATTTACAGTTACATAACTTGTTATTAGTAAATATTAACAATAAAAAAGCTACATGTACAAAAAGTCGCAACATTTTAAGAAATTGTGTCATTATATACATCATTGTTTTTCTAATTGAAATTAAAAAACAGTCAAAATGACTTCCTTGGGCAATCTAGTGTTAAATGACAATATTAAAAAAGAAATGGAACGAAATCGGTCAGCTAGTTTCATATTATATTAAATATTATTATTCAACAGATATTAAATTTCAACAGTGCCAGGTTTTTTTTTAAAATTCATTTCTCAAGAACTAGGCAGTTATTTCAATTCAAAAATTTCTGTGCTTGTCATATCAAAAAATTGTGTATCTTGCCATTGTAAAACTTTTTGACCATTATTAAATAAGTAATAATTAATAATAATGTAATTAGTAATTAATTAATAATAATGCAATTAATTAATAATAATGTAATTGATTAATAATTAATAATGTAATTAATAATTAATTAATAATAATGTAATTAATAATTAATTAATAATAATTTAATTAATAATTGATTAATAATAATTTAATTAATAATTAATTAATAATAATTTAATGAAAAGTAATTTGATTAATAATTCAATTAATAATAAATTGATTAATAATTTAATCAATAATAATTTTATTAATAAAGTTCTAATTAATCATTAAAATTATATTTTACGCAGCATTATATTATGGTAAACGAATTTCATAATTGTGCTCAAACGTTAAGCGCTTCTTAGTCATAAAACAACAAATATTGAACGCATGATGATGCCTATTATTAATAACAAAAAAAGGCCAGTTTTGACCAAATAGGAGACCTTTTTCTCGGCGCTGGTCTTGTATTCGTATCCTCCTTCAGGATCGTCTGTGATATAGAGGGGGTGTGTGCGAGCCAGATTTTCAGGATCATCGCCCCCTTCCACAATGAAAGTGTAAGTCTTGCCTCTTTCCACCGTTAGTTCGGGAATGAGCATTCCATTGATGTACCAAGCAAGGCCCCAACCCACCTGACCTGCAAACAATTGGTTGAAGTCAATCAATAAGTGAATAGAAGATGTAAAATTTTCACAGTCAAAGTAAACAGTAAAAAGAATATTAGTAAGTCTCAGAACGTACAGGGTTAGCCAGTTATAGAGGACTTTTAATTTACAACTTTAAATTAAAAAGTTATGCGGAAAGCTAAGAATACACTCCCCAAGTTTCTGCTACAGATATTTCCAAACTGTATGTCCTTTTCAAGTTTCGACAATTAACACCTTCCCTTACTAATTTTTTTGAACAAAAAATTCAAAAAATCAACATATTTTTTTATTATCAACATATTCCATTAATAAATACAAGGAACTAAAACAAATTATAATACACAAGTTCTAAGTTGAAATTTTAATTTTTTATGCGTAAAAAATACTTCCATCAGTTTACTATCTCAAATAATTTTGGGCAATTGAAAAAAGTTAAAAACTAGTCCTTGTATATGTTCACATCTTCATAATCTGAAAAATCATCTGCTTTACTTTCACTTTCGTTCGCGAACGCTATTTTTTTTTATTCTTTCTCATTTTTTATTCGCCATTTTTTTATTCAGCAACCGTCATATATACAATTGTATAAAACACGCCTGCAGTCCCACAAATAGCAAGATTCCCACACAAAAATTAGCAAACTTCCAATCACAGTAGATTATTATTATTTTTTGTTTTGCTTCCGGTCAAATAAAAACGTGACAAAACAAAACGTATTGACGAATTCTGCTATGCCCGAATTTACTCGGGATAATAAATATGTGCCCGAGTTAACTCGGGCTAATCAGGGAAGCGGTTAAAAGGGTAACAGCAACGTAAAACTTTTAAATATTGAACGAAATTTTTTTAAAAATTCATTTAAAGTAGTTTATCCTAGATTATTTGTAAAAGTTACAGCGTAATATGTTGAGAGTAACGCAGGACATGATATGACGTGTCTAAACAAGCGAACTTACACTCTTAGTTGATTCATGGATTTACTCACTCCTATCAATTCACTTAGTAAAATGCAATCATTTCAACTATTTTATTGAAATAATTTGGTTAAGGAAAAGAATTAATCGTACTTTCAAAATAAATAGTTGAAATTAAAACTTCCTCAGCTGCAATGATTTTTTAATGAAGGTTGGAAAAGTTTATCGATAGTTATGGATTGGTTGGTACTTTATTTACGTCACACTAGAGCTGCACAATGGGCTATTGGCGACGGTCTGGGAAACATCCCTGGGGATGATTCGAAGACATGCGATCACAATTTTGATCCTCTGCAGAGGGGATGACTCCCCTGCTTTGGTAGCCCGACGACCTTTGCGCGAAGTGAAGCACTTTACGGTAGAACAGTTTAACGTAACGAGGACCCCCGGTTCCTACGCAGGCTGATCAAAGTGGTCACTCTTCGGCTTATTGACCGCGACCAGTGATGCTTGACTTCGGTGTTCTTGTCTTTACGATCTGTCCACTACTGGACGATATTCATGGATCGTTTAGAAATTATAGGTTCAGCAACTAAAGAGTATGTTAAAAAAAAACATATTAGGCCTCGCGTGAGGGTAGATCGACGTGGAAAAAAAAGACTATATCAGCATTTCAGACCTTTGAAAATTGCGAAGAAGCATCATTAACATATAGACTTGATACTGATGCATTATAGTTAGTTGTAACATTTTATATATTTATACGGATTATTGATCATAAAACTTTAAACACGGTTTACCCGAAACTACGTTTGTCTTACTTACACAAGCACTTTTTAAAATCGCTACAAATCATAACTATTGTGTTCTGATATTTTTAATGCCTATTTCTTATTTGCTACTTCAAAAAAAAAAAAAAAAAAAAGGTAGCAACAGTAAATAGCGTTAATTAAACATTCAATTTTACTAATTCTAGGCAAACTCGTTAATTCAAAGCAAAAATATGTATGTACATGATTTTACATATTTAAAAAAAAAAGATTTTTGCGTAATCAATTAGTGGAAAGTACCATTTAAGCAATCTCCACCAATCACTGTTTAGGTTAATATAATAAATAAATATTATTGTAAAAACCGTATTCCTTTAAAGGCGTGCTTATATTTCTAGCGTAATTTACTGCGATTTTTACTATAAAACGCGTGATAACTTTTTTTTAAAAAAAATAGACTATATTTGAATAAAATTTAACCAGTAGTTATTTCGAATATTCCCTGCAACGAAATATTCAGTGTAAGAAGTAGTGGTTAACAAGAAAGAAGAGAAAAATAGTTCGGTGAGAAGAAAATGAAATAGACCGAATTTTACTTCCGAAACTGAAGAGAGAGAGAGGAAGAAAAAAAAGCGAACATAAAACGGAAAGTTGAAAAGAAGTCCTAATGAAAAGGGATAAGTGCCCCGCCATAGATGTGTATAGAGATTCGATCAGATCCACTCCAGTTCTGTGTGTCACATCACTGGAAGGTGAAAAATTCTCGAACAGTTCGTGTAATTAAATGGGATGGCTAAATAAAAGTCGAGAACATCTTTCTAATCTTGTAAGTCGCGGAGTGAGTAAAGAAAGAAAAAAAAGAAATAACCTAGATTGAGTCAGGTATTTTGAGAGTAGGGTTCTGTGCTTTTATTAAAAAGGTACAAGTCCATGAACCAATTAAATTTCTTTAAATTTAGAAAAGGTTAATAAAATGAGAAATTGAAAATAAAAAGTGAAGATTTTCAACCAACATTTCCTGAAAAAGGAAAAAAAAATCTCAAATGCCTGGTGTACTTTTGCACAAGTTTTACAACAGTAGGGTGTTTACCTCATAGTGGAATTGAAAACGAAATTTTATTCCCTTTTCATTTAAATGTGCGTTCATTGACATATTATATTAAAAAAGGGAGTTTACGAAGGTCGAACTGTAATAGCTTATACTGAACATAAAATCACAATATAGTATAGTGAGCGTATAATTTTAATTTCGTACATGGAGCATAGAATTGTACTATAAAATTTGGAACATGGAGCAGATAATATTGCGCATTAAAAATGAAATTGTTTATATCATACTATTGTAAATTGAATACGGAACTCTATATCGTAAAGTATATAATTACGATACGGCCAGACTCCCCGTGTAGCGAATGGTGACTGGTGCAAGTTGAATCTGTCGGGTCACAAAGTCCTCCATGTTCCCATAACAAATCATGCCTCTGAGGGTACTGAATTGGAGATGGATCGTTCTCTGGTTCAGGTCATAATTATGATTTGTGGATGAATGAAAAGATGTAGGAATAGGTCTGCTCTATAAAGGGACTGTGATTTGTGTATGGCTGAAGTCGTATATTCTTGCCCATAGATGGCGCCATTGAAAAACAAGAAACTTTGCCTTAAAGCTCGCTTGGTTTTACCAAGAAGGCTTGCCGGTATTGGCAAGTGGCATTAAACACGATATCACAGTGTTCCGTAGTAAAAAATGTACGTTCTATTTGATAGCTCATTTCTTATTCTTACCAGGAAAAGTTGAGAAAAATTTCTTATTTTCAATTCTTCTTTTATTTATTTATTTTTTTAAATTTATAACAATAATTCGTAAGTTGTCGGTGGCACTATTTGAAAAGTTATGAGAAAAAATCACTTTAATGCACGTGAACAAGTTGCAATTTTGGAGGATGTTCGACATCCCGCTAAAGCTTTGTACTTCAAAATTTCTAACACAAAAAAATTGACCCAATTTACTGACTGTTTTTTATTAAGGATAAATTTTTTTTGTATTGCGAATTTGTATGTCCCAAATTTCTTACAAATTATTTTGGCAGATTGCTGCATGTCTGCAGAATGTTCAGCATAGAGAATTGCAGGTTCGACTGTTATGGCTCTTCGATACTCAAACCTAGTTGATCAATTGCTTCTACCATAGTCTAATAGAACATATGCTAGGGCAATCATTCGATTAAATTACAACTTTGTCATTTACCTATAGACTCAAATCATTTTAACCCTATAGCATTCATTTTAATTTCTTTAAAAAAAAATCTATTTTATTTTTTGTTATTGCTCTTGTAACATTCATATAATGAAAGTCAAACTAAAAGTAAATGCAATGCAATCGTATTTTACCAGTTATAGCTTGAAACCCCTTTTTACCGCCAGATGGTCCAATTTGAGCTCGGAATGTTCTATCTGCCGGACAAACAATGGGTGGGACATGCCAGGCAGTGCTCACTTTAGCCTCGCTCACTCGGACATCCGATGCAGCTGTCCTACTGGCGTATTGTTGATGTTGGGGTCTACGACTTCGGCTGCTGGGGGTAGTGGGTTTTCGTTCCGGTTTTTTGGTCGGCTTTCTAGTAGTCGTAGTGGTGGGTGGAGGTTCTGTGTCTGGCTCAAGAGGTTGAGGACAGTTCCATTGCGGGGATCGGGCGAAATCGATGTAGACGTCACCTTTAGAAAGAAAATAGTGCAGGAAAAATTATTCTATTGCAATAAAAAGTGATTTTCTTATAAAATAATTTATAACTCTCACTATCATAATATAATTTTGCTATACAAGTTTATTTAGCGTTTTCGGAGTGGGTAGTAATTGTATTTGTGCTAAAGTTCAATTAGGGACAATTCGTTTTGACACTTTTCGACACCTTATCCCCCCTTTTTAATAAAAAATAAGCTAATTACAAACCCTCAACTATTTGTAAAAAACACCACCCATGGTTTTTTTTCTCCATTTAATACTTACTTATACTGTGACAATCTAATATTAAAAGTTTAAGGATTAAGCTGTAAACGATGCAACTTTGTAAAAAAGAAAATTATTGAATAAAATTTTGAAATTTGTTAAAATAAAAAGAAGTTTTCCCAAATTTAACTTACTAAATTTTTCCAAATGTAATTTTTACAATCGTCCTTTTACGTTGCTTTTAAAAAAACTGAAATTTTAATATTTTACATAAGCATTTTCATATTCTTCATTACTTTCTATCAGGAAAAACATCCGGTTTCCCCTTTAAGTGCTTGCATAATATTTGGACGGCTCCTTGTATGCAAAAGAAAAATTGTTTCCACTTATTAAAACAGACAAAAAATATCTCTTGTATTACTCTTCATCATAAAACAAATTCTATATAAAACGAAGCTACAGTATACAGTTTAATATAAATCTAGTAATCAAGGAAGTTTTTTTTCCGTTGCCATTCTACACATTAAATTTTCATCAATTATATTTATCTTTTACAAATTAATCAATGAAATTCTTTGGGACCGAAATGCGTGTAGATAGAGCCGTATGCGGCTATACTGCACAACTTTCAAGTTAAAACGCTATATATATCACCTATACAAAGTATGTACTAAATTACATTAATCTTAACCAAAGTATAAATTATCTGTATCAGGTATATAAAGTAGTAAATTATAAATAAATTATGGTAGCATGTATACAAAGTAGCAATTAAAAAGTAATAAACAACACGGAAAATCTTGTCTAATAAATCTTAATTTGTTCTTTTTGTGTTGTTGCTTACCTTCTGATCGCATGGCCCCGTGGTAAGAAACTTCCCCTTTGTCATTCAATGGTCCAATTGCCCATATAATTGCCTGAGGACCATCTGAATAAATATGCTGATCATATTTCTCATCCACTGAAAAAAATAACAACAAATCTCATCATGTGAAACAGAAATCCCTCCTCCAATCCTAATACTTTAAATAGTTTTAAACAATATACTGGGAATACAAATTAGTTCGGTTCGTTTTTAAGAGATGGCTCTGCTGTTATAAATGTTTCATCGTGACAGCTGGTTTTTTGAGTTTCATACAAAAACCCTGTTTTTTAATTTGTTGAATATGTCGAATTTTGTGGTAACTAAGCAGCATTTGCTGGAGTTCATATGTTTCTGCTTTAATTGGAAGAAAGGTGCAGCTGAAGCGCATCGAATGCTTGTAGAAGTTTATGGTGACAATGCTTCAACTGATAAATCATCTGGGGAATAGATTCGACGTTTCAAGAATGGTGAATGAAGAAGGGTGAATAGAGTTGTACACTATGAGCTGCTACCTTCCATTACGGGTGATCGGTATAGGCTACAATTGATTAGTTTGAGCCGTGCATTACCAGAAAAACGGCCGAAATACGGTCAAAGACATGACAGAAATTATTCTTCTGTATAATAACAGTCGGCCTGATGTCGCAAAAGTTGTAAATATTATTTGGAAACGCTCAAGTGGGATATTTTATCGCACCCGCTACATTCGCTGGACTTTGCTTCTTCTGATTACTGGTTGTTCCAACGGATGCAGCACGATATGGCAGGTCACCAGTTCACTTCTTTCGCAGAAATCGAAAATTGGCTCCTAACTTTTATCGCCTCAAAAGAAGAGACATTTTTTCGAGATGAAATTCGAATTCTGAGAGGTGGGAAAAAGTAGTAGCCAGCGATGAAGAATACTTTGATTAATCTGCTCATTCATTTTGTACTGAAATAAATGCATTTTTGATCACAAAAAAACGGACCGAACTAATTTGTACTCCCAATATTAACCAATTATTTTTCACCGTCTAGATATTTACCGCAGGTAAGTACTTTGATTTCCATTTTAGCTACTTTTAAGACATGCCCACAATAATGTCAAAGTTTTTTAGGCATTGAATTTTTGTAATCATTTAAAATCTGTCTGATATCCATTAAATTCCACAAACCACCGTATCTCTGTGTTCGGAACATTTCAGTATCGTAGGCAGCAAAAGGATTATTTCCATCTCTGTCGTGAGTTAAGATCCAAAACTTATCCCAAAGCTCCATTGCGTGCTCTACTATTTCCTCATCTCTCTCCATAACTTGAGTCTCGTAGAATGTATACATGCTATTGCCAGAAAAAGGCAAATTGAGACACCAATTATTGGTATCGCAGTATGGAGCACGCTAGCACGCTTTGTGTTCCTACAGCCGAAAATAAATCTGAATAATTACTTTGTAAGTTTCTATTGTAGCTATCTAAGTTTCTGTTTCAATAAGAATGCAAATATATTCTAAACAAGTAACCAACTATTCAACACCATCACAAATCATTACTTCAGGCAACCTAATAAAACGAATCCAAATAAATATTTAACGTGTAACTAATTTTTTAACACTATTCAAATTATTATTCAAAACAACCTAACATAATGAATAACCATAATGTTGCTAATAGATAGAGAAATACCTAAGTTTATGGTGCCACATAAAAGAAATTTAAGTATAGATTATTAAAGCATATGAACTTATAAAAACGCATGACATTATTCAGTCAAATATATACTCAAATTTTCATATTCTCCTCATAAACCATATAAATGAGTTTTTTTTCTGCTCCTTATTTTTGAATCTCGGTCAGTTCTTTAAAGAATATTCATTGATTTTCATTCTTGTCCACTATCTCGACCCATTAGACACCAAACTTTTAGCAGACACTTTACCTACCAAATGCAAATTTGTTCCTATCTGACGCAACCTGTTACTTTACATGTTAACAATTTGCTTCTTAGAAAATTATAAGGAAAAGAATCAACAAAGAGTGTACGTATTTTCTAATTTATGGTTATGAGAATTTTGTTGATTTTTTTTTTCATTTGGAACATAGTGTCATTCTTATTATATTATATATACATATTATATTATTATTACATATATATATCTATATGTTATACATATGTAACGTAATTCATTTACTTTATACGAAATATATATCATTATAAGAAAAACATATCCGTGTAAGTAAAAATTTCTACTATTTTGCTAGAATTACAAAAACATTTACAAAAATAAACACTTGATCATAAATGAAAATAACTTGCTTAAATTTCCTTTATTTTCCAGCAGTAAAAGGTGATCATTACTATCAATTTAAAAAAAAAATTATGCGAATCAATTCAAAAAATCACAATATATTACTTTTACAATATTCGCTCCACATAAGTATTCTAATTCCTTATAATTTCCAAGAATAATGTAATAGAATAAAATATGAATGTAACTCACATCCCACTTGAGGTCTCTTCACTGTGACCATGGTGTAACCGTTGACAGCAGCAGCATTCAGAAGAGTGACACTGTTCTGACCATCAGGGAATTTAGTATCGGGGCAGCTACCACGTCGTCCAACACACTGTCCAAACAAAATTATATATATAGTACGAGAAAATCCGATCATTAAATCAAAAGATATTCAGGGTGATCGTGATCTAAGATATTCAGGATTAAACTAAGTTCGAAAAATAAATTTTACTTTATAGATTAATGAGTTAATTTAGAACAGTGGGCCATATTCAATTAGTTAGTTTTCTCGCTGCCGAATAAACGATTAAATACAAGTCGACCTTTGTCGAAGGGAAAAATATTTCTGAAATGAGGTATTTAAAAATGAGATCAGTATAGTTCTGAATCTAGTATCATAATGTAAACATATACCAGCTTATGAAACACCGACTTCATTATTATAATAAAACCAGTATCGTAGGAGATCTAGTATTATATTTTAAATGCACTGATTTATGATTCACCGATTTCAGTATCACATTGGAGCCGACAACATACCTGATTACGTATTATGCTATATCTATTATTACACTAGACCTGATGTTTCATTTGCATTTATATTTTTTTAACCGAATATTTTTTCACTAATTATCACTTGGACCAGAATTTGCAGTTATCGATTTATTAATGCTATTATTATAAATGTCTTCAGGTTAAGACCAAGTTAATATAATTCTGATAGGTCTCGATTTTTGGGCGTAATGAATTCATTCGATTCTTAACGTAGCATTAGAGTTACAGTAATGGCTAATCATGTTACAAAAACAGTGACACTTAACTGGGTTTAAGTATTAAAAAATATTAAAGCTACTTTCGTTGACCTAAGACAATTCTTCTAATTCAATCTTAAAAAAAAAAATTATTTTTTTAAAAAAAGTATTAAGATGTTGCTTGAACCTTCCGCGGTATTTAAGAGAAATTTTTATCAAATTCCTCTTCGTTGATAGGTTATCCAGAGGAGATAGACAAAACTTTTTCTTTAATAGGGCCCCCCTCTGCTTCAGTAATGAAGAACCGAACTTTATAGAGGTATTTAAATTTTTTACCTCGTTCTATATGTAACAAGAAAATTGAACAGAACCTATTTAGCTATAAAGTCCCCCCCCCCACATTCAGCCGTTTGACGAAATATCGTTCTGTCCATTTTATTGATTTTCTGACATTTCGAGCCATCTAGCTGCGAAAAATTCATATCCTTGCTAACATTAGGGTGGAATTCAGCTAAATTTCCGTAAATACGATAGCTCAATTAAGCCAATCAGAAGCTCGTATTTTTTAAACATATTGCACTTTGCGATATGTAAAAATAAGGCTTTTGATTGGCTAAATTTGTCAATCGTAATTGCGAAAATTTAGCTGAATTCTGCCCTAGAAAGCCATGAATTTACGAAATATAGATTTTTTGTGATCGATAGATTAATGAAGAAGCTAACGTAAAACCGAAGGATTTTTCACGGTACTGATATTTTGTTTAAAAAAAGTTCATTAAAGAATGAAACGTATAATATACTTTCGATTCGATTTGGGAGAGCCCTCTCATATGGGGGCCTGGGGTAATTGCCCCTGCCTTAGTCAGGCTCTGTTAAAATGTTGCTTGACCCTTCCCTGGTATTTAAAAGAAAATTTTATGAAATTCCTTTTCGTTGCTAGGTTACCGAGATGAGTTAGACAAAAAATTGTCTTCAATGGTTGCTAAGCAACGAGCTTGCAATTCCCTTTAAACGCTGTAGTGTTTTCCTGTGAAAATATTTATTATGAGATAGATATGTTACTTGTTCTTTGCTCTCTAGGTAATAGTCGACGGCGTGTCCCTTCCTCTTCTTGTCTATCCAGGCAACAATGGCGTCTGCTTTCACCATCTCAGATCTGCTATCGTTCTTACTCAGACCGAAAGACATGTAATCACCGGTCTCTGAAATGAAATAAAAGTGCATTGTTCATCTTTGCAGAGCTAAGTTTGTATTGGAATTTCCCTGCTTACCTCTGTAATTTATCACTGAAAACTGTGCGTCAAGAAAAACAAACCACCCTGAATAACTTTTGATATAATGATCGGATCTTCATGTTCTAGGACTCAATCTTAATAGATCGAGAGGTTGAGCTCAAATAAGCTAATTAATAAATGTGGGCGATATTTTTTAAGTCACTAAATCAGACAAAAAAACGTACATTCTCTGAATAAATATACCTTTTTTTTCCACAAATTCGGATTTCATAACCCCCCAAAATATAAGTGCTAGCCGCAATCTGGGTAATTTTACTTCCTGCGTATTTCGCTATATCTGGAGAACTTCTTAAGCGAATTGAAAACATTTTGCACACAATTATAAAATTCATCTATCCAAAGAGAATTTCAAGCAAAAAATAACTTTTAGTAAGTCTTTATTATTTTTTGATCATGTAATTTAATAATGGTTGAAAACATTTTGAATCGTAAGGTATATTGCATTATTTTAAAGAATACTACTTTAATTGGCAAAAAACAAAATTTGAGAAAAATTGGTTGAAAAGTTCCTAAGACATTGAATTTCAGATAAATCAGATGTTTAAAATTCAATTTCTCAAGAGCTATTCGACTGATTTCGCTCAAATTTTGTATTTTACCATATAAAATTATGTTCTTCGAAATGATGCAAAAATTGCATATCTTACAATCAAAATATTTTCTCCCATTATTAAAAAAATTGTAAAACCGTAATTTAAAATATCATCTGCGCTTATTAATTAGAATATTTGAAGTCACGTCCTCAAGCCATTTCTATTGTGTCCTAGAACGTGAAGATCCGTTCATTAGATCAAAAGTTATTCAAGGTGGTCCTTTTTGAAATGTTGTGCACTGTACACCTGTAAAAGTGCTTATCTTAGTAAGGGAAAAGAATTGACCATCAGTCTGTGCTAGTTTAGGTGTTGAAGGGCATGCTGCTTCTCTGCGTGCAACTTCGTTAGTTTGGCTGTCATTTCGGTAAGAGTGATAATTTCTGTTTGTTGATTTGGTGTTTATTATTGCAAAGATTCTATCCTTTTTAGTGCAGTTTTGAGGAGAACTCATCCAGACTAAAAGTCTACTGCTATGGTAACAAGCAAAAGCATAAGGAATTCATTAAGAAGCATTCTAATAAGGGTACAATGGAGGAATGAAGATGTCGATTGGTTTACTCACGCTGACCTATGCCAAGATCGAGACAAAGCTATTCACCTCTCACCCCTATTCGAAGTGCCTTTTTTCGTAACCATGGTACCAGCCACAACACGAGACTGGTGCCTGGAGGAGTTCTCCTAAAAGCAGCACTATACATTTACTTTGGGTAACAATGACTTCATAACACTGTATGCGCAATTTCGCACCAGACTTGCAAAGTGACAAAAACATTTTACGTTTAGAAAAATTGTAGCTTATATTTTTCTGTATTTTTTTTTCTATATACATTGAGCAATCCTGCGTGTGAAAATAATTATTTTTCTTAACTTTTAGAAAGACTTGCATGGTAGAGACTTGCATGGAAAAACTGTCAAGCAGACTTCCGCTTTTCAGTAACGTTTATGGCCTCGCAATGAGACGCAATAGCCCCGGTGAAACATCGCTGAACAACGAGGATCATTCTCTTGTAAGAGATTTCTCTCAGCAATAATTTTCAACAAGTGCAAATAGTATAGGGTATACTTTTTTTGTCGTATGCGTTTAGGCAGTGTGGGTGCGATTGTTCCTGTTTTTCAGTGGCGCCATCTATGGCCAAGAATTCGACTTCTGCCAAGTCATTCACACAACCACAACTCGTTTATAGGGCGGGTCACATTCACACACAAAGGAGAAAGGACATAGAACACAGAGAGAGAGAAAGAAACACCCATGCCTTGCCCGGGATTCGAACCCTGGACCTTTCTGATGCAAAGACAGTTCCCTATCCCCTACACAGGCCGGTCGGCATAGGGCATACTTTTATGTAGATTAAAGAAAAAAAAATGTGAATAAAGCACAAATGAAAGTACAGTTATTCAAATTTTATAGTTTTGGTTCTATAAACAATAACCTTCATCAGTGTCATCAGCACCCAAGTCTTGATGGCCTCATCAAAAAGTTTCGAAGTTGGTTTCAGTACAATTCATGATAGTCCAACATTATTTGATGATCACCATCATTCAGCATTTTCAATTACGTGTTCATGGTTTTTGATATGCCAACAAACTTCCATCATTCCATGATACTTTAATGCTGTGATGGTTAACCATAAAGAGAAGTTTGACTCTCATAGACCAACAATCCATGAGGATCCGTGATGGTTCCAACTATACATCTCCAAGATGGTTTAATGGGAATTCTTGTTGGTTCTCAGTAATATACCATCAGAACAATTTATGCCGGACCATCATAAATCTGTCCGAATTCCTACATTAGGATGGTGGTAGTCATTCCTACCTTAGGATGGTGGGAATTCGTGACGGTTCGCCATGAACAAACCATCACAACAAGTTGCTATTCTTACGTTGGGCCATCATAAATCAGTCCGAATTCCTATATGGAGGTTATGGTTACTTATGTTAGTTACGATCAAAAAATGTAATGGTTCATGATCGAATTATTGATGGTTACCATCAAGATTATGTTGGTCCATCAATGGACTTGGGAATGATTTCTTTTTTGCCACTGTATTCTACTGGGATTGGTTACCCCATCTAGTTCAACAAAATTTATGAAGATAATATAACTGGCGTACTTACCAAGTCTAGCAACTAGCTGCATGACGATATCTTCTCCATCCATAATCCACCTAACCTCATAACCAAGGTCGTCACGCAAAACCTCACAATTCAGCTTGTACTGAAAGGATAAGAAAAAATACAATAAATTTATTCTCACTACACTGTTAAAAAAATCCAGAAACTTTTCTAAATGTAAAAGACACCTACGGTGCATATAATTTTCAAAAATGTTTGTGAATAAAATTGTGAAAATCATGCACTTTGTTGTAATTTATGACGGCAATCGATATTCGAAGAAAAAATCTCCTTTTAAAATATAGAAAATTAAGCACTTTTCACAAACCCCCAATAAAAAAAATAACCTATAAGGGCTTTAGAAAAACATAAATTGAAAATAAGCACCTTTAAACACTTTCTTAAAAACGCTACGTACCCTGGATTCAGTTTCGTACTTCTGAAAATAAAAGAAATGTTTCTCCAATTGATCGGAAACACGTCATTAAATGAAGTTCTCTAAGTCTCTTGTCGAGTCAAAATTAGTTTTCCAACATTTTTACAGTGTAATAGAGCCATACATTTTATAATATAAAACCATCATTTGCTTCAGAAACTTATGAAGGTGTTAAAGTCGATATGTTTCGAGCGCTTAAAAATAGGCGCCCATTCTCAAGAGTCGCAAGACGAATGAAGAAAAATGAAAGACATTTGCGACAGACAACGTAAAGTTGTCGTCGGAAAAATGGAAAATATTTTCCTTTTCGTTTGCAACTTAATCGTTTTCTGTTTCAAATTTTTTTCTCGCCCCAAATAAGCCCCCTCATTTGCTTTTGAGTCCCTAACAAATCAATAAAGATTGAGAATATGGGTGGTACATTCTTTCTTAACACATGATGCGTATAGTATACGGATGGCACTTTTCGCAACGGTGTAAATGGTGCCTCATATTTTTGATTAAACAAAAATACATTGGAACTACTATTTTTTACGTATAAAAGTTAGATTTTTGGATAAACATTAGACTACTGTAAAAATTTGAAGAAACAAAGTAAAATTTTGAATAAAATGTGATATTAAAATCTTAAATATTAATATTAAAATATTAATATTTGGAGGCCGCTATCATTTTGGGAGCTGAGGACATGTTCCCTTTCTGCCCTTGCGAATATCAGGCCCTATTCATATTAACTGAATAATATACTAAAAGAGAAGAACGAAAAATTTGAATTTAATGAAAAGTGGGGTACAAAAAAAATTGAATTTATCGAAGAGAGAGAGAAACAAAGGGAAAATGAATTTATTACCAAACAATATGTACAGACATGATTTCCCTTATGTACGTGCAACGTACAGTATATATACACACAGTGCACTGAAAAATTACTGTATATGAAGTTTAAAATAAAGTAATGCACAAGCTTTTAGAAGGTGGTTTGAATTATATCCAAAATTTGATGAAAAAGTGACTATTATTATAAAAATTTTTTTTTTGAATTTTAAAAGCTTCTAAGCATTTTTTTTAAGGCTTTGTCCAAAGCTAAAAGCCCTATCGTTGATTGACGGTTATTTTGCTTCTCTTTTAGAAAAGAATAAATAAAATTGTAGATTATATTCAACTTTTTTGGACCCAAATTATTCCGAAATAATATAATAAGATAGAAGAAATAACAAATCATCCCATAACAAATCAATAAATCTGGGGGTACTGCTCCGGGAGTTTCCTTGTCTTCTGAATCTGTTCAAAACTGCAAGGCTACAGAGTTGAACATTAGTAGTTGTAGACCTAAAATTGGGTCGGCTGTTCAACAACGGATAAAAATGTAAAAAATATCATTTGGCTAAGACTATAAATATGTTATCTATTTCTCAGCAAATGCAAAATCGTATCATTAAACAGCGATATTCATTTGCATGTAGAAATGGAAATATTTACTTGCATGACTTTTTATCTCCAAATAACAGAAAGATGCACAATAGATATAAAATAGACCCTAATAAATAAATAAACAAAAAAAAATTTTGTTTTGAATTTCGATCAAATCTATTTGCTATCCTTGGAGTTAGTGAGACAAATTTTGAATATGCTGATTAGAAAATTTTACAAAACCAGGCATTAAAATAGGTTTTCTCTGAATGAGCATAACCGAATTGAAATATTCCCATTTTACTTCCTCAAAAACCGTTAGAATAATCGAGGTCTAGAAAATATCCAATAGGTTAATCAAAAGACTGTCGGACCCTTTAATTTTATAGTTTTCACATTTTGAGTTATGGGTTTGGGACAAATTGCTCAAATGAAACTCTTTTTGAAGTAATTTATCAAGCTCGTGTGTCCAAATTTACTTCTTTCCAAAGAATAGTTCAATTTAGCTTTATTATAATTAAAATACGTCAAGAATTTTATATATTTACGCAATTATGAAGGAATTTACGTTGCAAATATATTTATCTGAGCAATCTGATAAATATAAAAACGTTGTTTTGTAATGAAGGTAATACTTCAATAGTTTCGAAACTTGTTTTCAAAAACGCTCGAGATCGAGCGTACTTTTTAGAACAGTTAGAGTAATGGTAGGATAATTTAATTGGTTCGAGAGTCATACCTTAAATAAGCTAATTAATTAGAGCAGACGATTTTTTATGTAACGAAAACAGACGCAGAAACGTATTTTTTATTTGAAATATTTTTTTTCTCTCGAAGAATTAGAATTTTTGATCTTCAAAATACGATTTTTTTATATAAAATGAACATTAAGTGCCTGAATATTTCGCCAGCTCTTCTGGCTGAACCATTAAGACCATATTTTCCAAATGACAGATGACTCGGAAATACGGAAATAAATAACCAATACGAAACCGAGCTTAGGGATCAACTCCAGCCCTAGTAAATAATTAGTTCAGTTAGAGGTTTTTGTTTAGCCTTACTTGGATTAATAGTGATTAGTAGTTAACCGATGTCTCCTATATTTAGAAGGTCAAAAAGTAATATCTATAGAAAAAAAGAAGTATGTTTATTCACTTAAGAACGTTTTGTGTCTTATTTCCTAATTAAAACAATCGCCAGCATTAATTAATTACAATGTGTAGGATTAAACTTTCAAATCATTAAGAATACGTCTAAGTACGTGGAAAGTGTACGACTATATCAAAAAATATTCAGTTTTTTTTTTTGAATTGCGTGTAATTTCCAGTCCTAATATTGCCACACTCAAAACTTTCATTCTCGTACAAAATATAGAACTGTAAAAAAAAAATAAAGAAAGAAAATGTTTTATTGCCATCAGAAGATTTTAATAATTAACACTATACCATAACCGGCCAATTGATCGTTTAAGAACTTTGGCATCGAGAATGCGCTTATCATCTTATCGTTTTTGCACATTTGATTTCATGACTTTTCTAATAATTATATATAGTTAATAATCTATTATTATTTTTTTAAATNAATGCCATTACATATTTCTATTAATATAAAAAGTTTCAGAGCTTTTTATTCACTTTACTTTTTTGGGATTTTATGAACTGAAAAATGACAGTTTTCGTGAGAATGACCCATATATAGTTAATAATCTATTATTATTTTTTTAAATATTTTACTTGTCGTATGCCTATTTCTACTACAACCGGTCATTTGACTGGGAGAACACTTTTTTGCTTTATAAGGTTATCGGATCAGTAATGACGATGCAATGCGTGTTCAACATATTGCGCTCGATGAGTTGCACATTTCTGAAAAGACTGTTGCTTAGTGAGTTCAATCAGAATAACTGTGAATTCAAATTTCAAGAAAGTACCTCAAATTTAAGATTTACATTTTTGTGTCAGAAAAAGTGACAAAAACTAAATGTTTTGGTAAGTAGCTTATATTTTACTTTGATAGCTTTACTTCATTTCTAACTAACTGTTAGTTTTTACCCAGAAAAATGTCAAAACAATCAAGACAGCACAAGTTTTTCGAAGAAATAAAATTAATTATACGAATTATAATTCTTATATATTCTTACAATTATAAGAATAATAAAAATAATAATAATGAGAAGAAATATGTTTGCAGAAAATGTACAATGGAAACGCCCTGTATATGTAAAAAATGCGTTGAGTAATGAATTAAAAATTCTTATTCTTTGTGTTTGTAATACATTAAAATGGGCAATATACAATTTTGTTTAACCATAATAAAGTTTTTTTTTTTCAGTTTATTTCCTTCCTAACATCCATATTCCATACATTCAATCAAAAAACAATAATTCCAGTTATTTGACCGGTTTTGGTACAAATAGGTATAGATTAAGTGTCGGTATGTTTATTGTTAAATCATTTATTTCACACATCCACAACAGCAAAAAAAATGGCTACCTTAGATAACTACACTTTTACAGTTGCTCTATTAAATCTCCTTCTCTTAATATGCAATGAGACTAGAGATGGGAGATCTTTCATTAATACGTAAGCAATCAAAATCAGGTTTTGAAATCAAATCATACTACAACTCAAGGTTAAGAGAGCAAAGCTCTAAATAAGCCTTCAGTTAATCATATGTAACTTTTTCTCTCCATGTCTTTCATTGAAATAAATCTCTTCTTACTTTTGCTACAACGGGATTTCGATTGATGATAAGATTAGAATAAGATGGTCACTGTTTTAAAATAGCCAATGGCCATTTTTCTTCCGATGGATAGTAAAAAAAAAATGGTGACTATTTATGAGGAAATTCTTAGAACAGTTTGACATCATTTGTCTGGATTCGGGCAAATCTAAGAGCAATTCACGGAACTAGACTAGAGAGCAGAGATCTAAATTAGCCTTCAGCTAATTGTTAATCATACGTAACTTTTTCTCTCCCTGTCTTTCACTGAAGTAAAGTTTCTCTTTTTACTTTTGCTGCAACAGGATTTCAATTGATGATAAGAGTGGAATAAGATGGTCACTGTTTTAAAATAGCCAATGGCCAATTTTCTTCCGAAGGATCGTAAAAAAAATACTGACTATTCACTTTGACATGATTTAGATTTGGGCAAATCTACGAGAAACTAACTGAAGTAGACTAGAGAGCAAAGATCTGAATAAGCCTTCAGTTAATTGGTAATCATCTTTGTATTTGCCTTATAACAATATGTCTCTCATTATATAAGCTGCAGCAGGATTTGGTAAGAGGGAAAAGGAATGACCAAAGTTCCGGAATAGCCAACAAACAATCCTCTTTCGTGGAATAAAAAAAAAATGAAAAGCTACATTTTAATTTCATTCAGGAGGGCAATTTTGTTGAAAAATACCACCATATCTATGAAGGCAACGCCTGAGTATTGTGCTACTTTCTAATGACAAATAAATAAATTTGTAAAGTACTGTTTGACTTTCAAAGAAACTCCACCAGATGTCAAACTCGCTGGCTGATGGGTTTGATTATGAAGATTCATATAGGAGTGTGGGGTTAATCGTTTCCTCTTGGTTTATGTTGGGAAAGTATAATAACATAATATGTTTCCATAGCAACAGCCATCCTCAAACATCCAGTCGGGAGGAGTTCTCGTGAAAGCTAGACGTTACGTATCTGAACGTAGTTTTATGTAAAAATGCAATCATTTAAAAAAAAAAAGAATTGTTTATCCCTCTCAATTGAGTTTCAAACAGATAAAAGAAAAACAAGCACAGTATGGAATTGAAATTCATTAATCATTTTGAACTAACTTTCATTCTGCAGAATTACACTTCACAAAGTTAAAAGAAGAATAAAACTACTGTATGCTAGTTAAAAGGTTTTGTAAACAAATATATACAAAAATTGCTGGATTTCGATGTACTTTCATTTTTGTTTCCAATGATGAAAAATAAATTTGCAATATTTAAAAAAAAATGTTTTTTATTGTTCGGTGGATGAAAAAAGTAAATGGTTGATGAAGGTAAGTAATACAAAGAAAATTTTCATCTTTAAGTTCTTCCTATTTTTATAACAGTTATGAGGCTTGAAGAAAGAATGAAAAAAAAATTGACCTTGAAATCTAGCGAACTCAAGAAACTCAATGTGTTTAAAGAATAGCTATGCCAGTCTAACATTTAAGTTTTTTAGGAACGAAACCCAAGTACACTTGCTCTGTGTTTGTTCTTTTTTATTTTCGAATAATTTCTGATGCCATATTTGTTTACTTAAATGACTTGAAATGGCGAATTTTTTTTAGTGATATCGGTTATTTCCGTTTAAAGCATTCATCTGAAATCATTTAAAAAAAAAAATTCTAGATCCCGAGGTCAAGAAAGTCCTAGATAAAAAAAAAAAGCTGTTAAAAAATAATTTCCCTTATCAAAGATTCCTAGTAAACAATGCACATCTAATTTTACAACTACAGTGTGATACTGTTCTACTATACTGTAGAATACAGTATAGTGTCTTTTGAACAGATACACAATACAGTGTGAAACTGATGCTGATAGACGTATTGAAGACTTAAATGAAAACGATTTTGTTGTTAAAGAAGTAAAATACAGGTGGCAGAACATCGCCATCAAGATTCAAAAATTTAGAAAACTTTGTAAAATTAAAACACTTCGAACGTCGAAAGACTTACGTACTATCACGCATAAGTTATTTTAAAAACTTAATGGGGGTTTTCTGACAACTGTTTCGTCCTATGAAATATCGCTTTTTTATGCAGTACTTATTAATAAAATTGTTAAGATTTGTAACAGTTATTCTTAGCGGTTATGTAGAGCTAACGTCCATCTTTGACTAGCTTGGTCCTCTATATATTTTGAAAAAATAGAGCAAAATTTTACTAGAAAATAAATTCACATTTTTTTAAAAAAAATTAGTGAGAATTATTTATTAATTATAATGATTTTTTACCTTGAGAAAAAAATTCTACTAACTGTCGACCTCTTAAAAAATTTTTACTTAAATTACTATTATATATATTAAGTACCATTTAATACTTTATGAGGATAAAATTTGCATTTTTTTTTAATTTGTAAGGGAAGCGGTTAAAAGATAAACAAGTCTAATAATTTTTAACTCTCTTTATTCAAATTCAAAGTATTACAGCTTCATAATCATAGCGTATTTTTTGTCAACAGAAGGATAAAAAAAATTGAATTAAGAGTCCTTTCAGAAGCTAAAAAGAAAACTCCGGGCAGCAACAAGTAGCTTTGTTCAAGGAGTTGCAAACTAAGTTTTTCTTTATTGATTTTTCTTTTCAAGAAAAGAAAGAAGAAAGATGGGATTCTATTCAAGTCTCTTTCTTCACCTGCTAACAAGATATAATTATATTTAGATGTCTGCCATATTTTGTTTTCATTTCATTTATTTTGCGTTAACATGCTTTTATTTTATCGAGTTGAAGATGTAATAAAAATTCCAAAAATAAAAATTTAAACTATTTAAATGTAACATAATAAATCTGAAAAATATAATCCTTAATCTATTTCACCGTATCATAAATTGGTTGCAACATATAGAAGAATAAAAATGTAATTAAACTAAAAAAAAAGTTGAGATTTTTTTTAAAATTATGAATCTGGTTTAATAAAGTTATTGGCTGTATTAATGGAACAATAATAAATAATCTATAATAAATAGAGTGCCGCAGACTCAAAATTTAGTTATTGGTTGACTGAAAAATAACTTCCTATTTGAAATTAATCTTTTTTAAATAAACAGATCTAAGTCTGAAGCCTAATGAAGTTGAAGGCATGTTTTGTTTTTTATCATAAATTAATTTTAAAAAAAACTAAATATTAAAAATAAAATTCTAAAAATCAAATTTTAAGAAAATGATTAATATTAAAAAAAATAACTGAATAATATAAAATTAACTAAATTTAAAAAAATTACGAAAATTAAAAATTAATTATAGAAATAAAATTAAACAAATTAAATTAAAAACATTAAAATTAAATAATTTAAATCAATTTAAAATTATTTATAAAAATCGAAATTAAATAAATTATTTAAGATTAAAAATTAATTATAAAAATCAAAATTAATTATAAAAATCAAAATTAATTATAAAAATCAAAATAAATTATAAAATTTAAAATAATATTTTCAAATTAAAATTTAAAAAAAATAAAAATTTTAAAAAATATTTAGTTAAAAAATTAATCTTTAATTAAAAATAAATAATTAAAACAAAATAATTTTTTTTTAAAATTTACTTTGAAAGCATTTTAAGTTTCAAATACAAATTAATAAATGTTTTTTAACTAAAAAATACCCTATAGAATCAATATTTTTTTTATACAGTTTATTTACTTGTAGGAAGTGCAAATCTACAAATTTTCTTCTGTGATGCCTTATCCAATTAAGTTATCAATTGTCTATTCAAATGAAATGGAATATGTTTTTCCGAGAGAGAAGCGTTCTCTATATCTGTTTAAAGCGTAAATTTTGTTTTTAATTCAACTTATTTCTGCTTCAATCATATTTTCAATTTGAAAAGAAATTACAATTCAACCCAGTACACGTTGAAGCGCTGGATGCAACTCATTGTCGTTGTACTCAAATAAATATTTCATAATATGAAATGTCTCTTTAACAAAATACGATATTATAAAAAAATAAAATTAAAAATAAGTTAGTGGCTGACATAAAAATATTAATTTTATGCCTTGTTAATCAAGATTATTTCTGAACTTCGTAAACAAATCTTTTGTTTATCTAACTAACGTAGAATTGCTTACGAATCGGGCTCTAAAATATCTACTGCTATAATTTTTTTTATTAGGTTCCCTCAAAAATATTTGTTCATTACAAAAGAGGATTCTGATGGTAGAAATTAAATATATTCTTTGCATATAGCATAGAGCCTAGGTAAAGGATTTAAATGGACAGAAATTATGAAAGAAAATAACAGGGTATTTTGAAACAATTGAAAACTTTATAATTGAGAAGAATAAATTGATACTTTATACCTTTGATTTGAGTATTTTGAAACATGGAAGAATAATTATATGATTCGATATTGCAGAATTGTCTGCAAATATTTTCTAAGCAAGAGTTAAGGCGTTTATTTAACATTCTTAGAGAGAAAAATAATAATTTTTATATGCGTAAAAGTTAATTTTGTTATGAAAAATTATCGTTTCATAATAGCTAGTAATTAATGTAAGTATTCTGTAGTATTAATAGTTTATAATTGTTGGAGTATTTATTTCCAAAAGGAATAAATTTAGTTATAGTGAAATAATTTATTTTCAGTGCAAAAACTTTGTTATGATTGCAAATAACTATCATCAAAGTGAATTTGATCCCAATTTTAAAAGAAATCAATCTGAATTTGACAATTAATTTGATCGAAGCGAATCCTCAATATTTAGCAGAAAATATTTACTAATTAGCGTTCCGATGTTTGTTTAACGTTTCATAAAAAAAAATAATTTGTTACAGAAAACACACAATTTATTATGAAAATTTAATTTTTTCATTATAGCATTTAATGCAAATAATTATTTTCTGCATGATATGTGTTTTATTAATTTTGAAATACATATTTCCGTGATGATTAAATTTGTTTATGCTGAAGAAAATTTAATTTTTTCATTATAGCATTTAATGCAAATAATTATTTTCTGCATGATATGTGTTTTATTAATTTTGAAATACATATTTCCTTGACGATTAAATTTGGTTATGCTGAAAAAAATTGGTTTTTAGTACTAAACCTATGATGTGATGACAAAATAATTTCATCAAAGAGAATTTCATTCGAATTGTTGCTGGGACCTAATTCAAGATTTTCATAGGGTATAAATATTTTCCATACCAGGTACGCTACGTTAGTTCGATAATTTAATAGCGGAAAATATTCATTTAAAAAAATATCATTTTCGTTATAAAAGATAATAGTTTTATAATGGTAAGTAAGTATTACAAGTGAAACAAATTTCTGTTTTACATTAGATGTATTTACATTGTTGAAATAATTATTTACTTGCTGAATAAATTTAGTTATACTAGAATACCTTATTTTTCAGTACATAATCTCCGATGTGATAACAAAATAATTTCATGAAAGTGAATATGACCCGAAATCAAAACAAATAATTATTTTTTCAACCCTAATATTCCGTTGGTACCTTTGATATCTCGTTATTGGCCTATAATCAACTAAAAAATTATTAAGACGATTTTACCTATCTTACCACAAAACGTAAAACAAAATGGCGATCACGCTGATGACAAAATTTTATTGATTAAAGAACGACAAATTTAGCCTACGGGAACAATTAATCCACCAGAGAATTCTATTAAAAGTCCTTGCTGGAGCCGTGATGACTCAGGGGACAGAGCGTTCGTCTGCCAATGAGGTGAACCGGGTTCGAATCCCAATGATGGCTGGTAGATACGAATTCCGCATCCAGCTTGCACCAACCACAGTGCTGACGCAAAATATCCTCAGTGGTAGACGGATCATGGGTTAGAGTTTCCTTGCCGTCAGGCTAACCGTTGGAGGTTTTCATAGTTTTCCTCTCCATGTAGCACAAATGAGGATTAGTCCTACAATATAAAATAGTTTTCTACGAAAGCAAATTTCTCCCAATACCTGATCCAGGAATACCCTTGTCTTCTGGATCGGGTTCAAAATTACAAGAGAACGGAGTTGAACATTAGCAGTCGTGAACTCAAAAAATTAGGTGGTCCATTCAACGACTGTTATAAAAATATAAAAAAAAGTTTTTGCTGCGATAGCTCATTTATTTAACGAAAGTGAAAATGATATAAAATAAAAAGAAAACATATATGTATCTCTTAAATCTTAATATCCTGTTGCTAACAGAGATGTCATGTCAAAAAATATGACATGAGTGACGATGTTTACATGAAAATTACAAACGCAAAGCAAAATGGCGAACATACTGATCACAAAATTCTTTTGATTAAAGAACGACATATCTTGTTTTCACGAAAGATAATCCACCAGAGAATTCCATCAAAAATTCTTCAAAAATGAATCAATGACACAGAGTGAAGGGTGAGAGGGCAACGTGCGCTCTATTTCTGTGCTTAATTTATACGTGTATGGCCTACAAAATGTATTGTTCCCTTTTTATTTATTCTGGAATCAGCAATCTGTCTTCGTATGACGTCCGAGTCAAATAATTATTTACAATTAATTGCTTGGGGCGAGACAAATTTTTTTCTCCAAAGAAATTGGGTCGTTGTCACTTGGGTTTATTATTATAATCCGGCAGAAATGAATATTAGAAAGATTAATACTTTAAACATCTTCTTTTATATGGAATAAACATCCATTTAATTATTTACGATAGCAATTAATTGATTGATTATATTCTTAAATTATTTTCATTTTAACATCAGTGTCACCAGCAGCATCTTATTTAATTCATACTGGTTTAACCACGAGCGGTATGGTTTTAACGGCTATTTTTTTAAAACACTTGTGCGTGGTTATAAATTTTAAGAAAAAAGAATTTTGACTGCCTGATTAATTATTCAATAATACTTGTCTGTTCTTACATAAGAATTTTTATATCTTGATAGATTTTGCTTTACTAGGTAAGAAAAAAAAACCTCCAAAAATGCAATTTTTTCTTTTTCGCATCCATTTATGAAATAAATGGAAGAGCTTAATGGAAGAAAATTATAAGTGACATTTTGTAGAGAGAAAAAAAATTGGAATTTCTAGAGGACGGATTTTTATTCGTATTTAATAAAATGACTTGGCATTTATTGCGTCCATTTCACTGCTCCCAGAGAATGAAAGTGGCAGAAAGTTGCAAGTGCATTTGCAACTTTCATTTATATTTGCAAGCAATCAGTAATTTTATAAAACCTTTTGTTTATCAGCAAATTAAACTTCTACATTTCGAAGGGTCTGACGTGAACAGTTTGAATGGGAATTACAAATTTCGGTAATTATAAGGAGACGCAATGAAGACAAAGTATAATCTTCATTTACTATTTTCAAACTATGATGTTTAAAACTCACTTACTCGAATTTACCAAAGTGTCCCTTTCAATCTTTCTAAACTTAAACTTCAATTATTTTAATTTTCAAAGACGGGTACCAAATTATTATCTCCTTTTATATTTCATACTTCGCTGAAATCCTCCAATGATGACGAATTCTCATTGGTAACTATATTCTCTGAATTTCAGAACATAGTAGAATTTTAAATTTTTTTTCTCCGAATATTATTACTAAAAATTCAGAGAATCATTAAAAATTAACGGATATTTTCAAATTTGAAATTAAGAACTTTTTAAAAAGTTCGATTGCTTAAAGAACTTGATTGCACATAAAATTTATGAACTATCAAATTACATTTGAGGTATTTTCTTAAAAAGAAAATTTTATTACATGCAAAGACACAGCTCATAATAAATTGATGTAACTGAAAATCTCTTTTACAAATTTTAAACTACAAGAAGTTTTTTCTAAACTAGTTAAAACCATTTTCACTTCTATCTGAATTTCTTCGATTTTAACTTCATTTCTCTACACTAAATTTAATACAGATCAATGTATCTTAATATTATTACTTGTTGTTATTAAGCAACATTTATTTTGCTTGCTCATGAACGATAAGTCAAAGATTCACATATTAGCTTCAAAAAGTTGATACTTTTCAAAAGAAATTGTGATTGCCTCGGTCAATAAAAAGTTAATAACATAAACACTTTTGCCTTTTATATAATTTAAAAGATCATTTGTCAAATCCATAATTTTTATGTATTATTCATACCTTCATTTTTTTTTTAAATTTGACATTTTTAATAAATTATTTTCAGCTCTCTGATAAATGTAACAACTTTCTCCTGGTTGAATAGGCTTTTGATTCCTTTATTCAATAATTTTTACAGAAAATCAAAAATATTTGAAAATTTTAACTAATTTGTAATTGATACAAAATATACTAATTTATCAGTTATTAAACTGATATAGTTTCTCAGTAATTTCACTACCAAATTAACCCATTAATATTAACGCTTGACGCTTCGATTTTTACCCAATGTAAAGGTTATGGAAGATTTTTTTGTGAAAGGTCCTGTTTTTTTCTTTAAACTTGTGAAAAATCTACTGATAATTTTGAGAATATGAGAAAACAAGGCCCTGATCTTCTGATATGGTAAAAAATCACAAAAAGCAGCGGAGTCTCCATACATTTTTGTAAAAGTTCCTGTTTTTTTTAAGGATTTTCAAAAAACCTATTCCCAAATCTCAAATTATCGTAAATTTGGTTCTTTCTAACAAGCAGGTTATGTTTTTATGAATATGTGAAAATGAAAAACACAAAAACCATGTCATTCAAGAAGTTGTATTTCTAAAACCATGAACTAAAGGAGGCATCGACGCCGTTTCTCAAAAGAAAAACTTTGTAATGTCAATTTTTTAGAATAAAACAATTTGTGAAGGGTTCACTTTCATAATAAAATAATTTGTGAAGAGTCCGTTTTTACGATAAAATAATATTTTGTGAATAGGAGAGAAATACATTAACAGACCACAAATTTCTCTTAAGAAGATCTCTACGATATATTAGTCAATTGGAAAAATAAATAAAGATAGTCCTGGTATAAGAAAACTATAGTAAATAATTATCGGTCATTAATGTCAAAAATTATTCAAAATTGGTCTAAATCGAATTGAAGAAAAATTTTGCAAAGATGCCCATTTTTTAGAATAAAATAATTTGTGAAGAGTCCGTTTTTACAATAAAATAATTTGTGAAGAGTCCGTTTTTACGATAAAATAATACTTTGCGAAATGACATTTTTAACAATAAAATATTTTGTGAACAGGAGAAATATGCATTAACGGACGGGAAATCTCTCTTAAAAAGATCTCTAGGATATGTTAATCAATAGGAGTCCTGGTATAAGAAAACTATAGTAAATAATAATCAATCATTTATAACAAAAACTATTAAAAATCGGTCTACTCACACTGATGGACTTTATTCTATCTTAAGAGAGCTGCTATGCAAATATATTTAGCCTATTATCAAATAATTTTGAATGAAAGAAAAAATCGTACCTCAAGTTCAATCCCCAGTGTCCTAGGTGAAGGTGGTACTACGATGTTGTGGGGAAGTGCGACACTACCAAAATCGACTTGCGCTTCTTCGCACCATACACCAAACCAGTCAAAGTCATGGACGGTGTACTCGTCCGGTAGTGTTATCACCACTGTGCGACCTGTGTACTTGGCGAGGGGAGCCAAGCTGAGGAGAAACATTTTCTCTATAATAATAGTTTAAATAATAAAATAAAAAAATACCCCGAATAACTTTTTACCTAGTTATGTTTATCAAACTTTTATTACGTCAGTAAATTAATGCTTTAGAATTAAATTATGAAATCAGACACAAATATTTTTTTTTTCATTCTACTTTTCAATTTATGTACATTTTGACGTGTTGCTGACGCAAATAATATGTAAAAATAACGCACTCATTCTTACCTAGTAAAAAGTAGTTGGCAAAATAATCTTAAAATAAACGAATTTATTTACGTAAATTCTCAATTTTTTGCTATAATTCGGCGTTTCAGCTTACGTAACTTTTGACGTAAATAATATGTAAAAATTACTTACTCATTCTTACCTAGTAAAAAGTGGTTGGTAAAGTATTCTTAAAAGAAACGAATTAATTTAGGTAAAATTTTACGTGAATTTTCCATTTTTTGGATAACTAATTTTTGCAGTAATTCGTAGTTTCAGCTTACGTAACTTTTGACTTAAATAATGTGTAAAAATAACATACTCATTCTTACCTTGTAAAAAGTGGTTGGTGAAGTATTCATAAAAGAAACTGATTAATTTACATAAAATTTTACGTAAATTTTCCCTTTTTTGGATAACCATTTTTTTTGTTATAATTCGTCGTTTCAGCTTACGCAATTTTTGACGTATTGTTGACTTAAATAATGTGTAAAAATTACGTACTCATTCTTACCTAATAAAAAGTGGTTGGTAAAATAATCTTAAAATAAACGAATTTATTTACGTAAGATTTTACAAAAATTTTCCATTTTTTGCTATAATTCGTCGTTTCAGATTACGTAATTTTTGACGCAAATAATATGTAAAAATTACGTACTCATTCTTACCTAGTAAAAAGTTGCTTGTAAAATATTCGTAAATGAAAACGAATTTTATTTACGTAAGATTTTGCATCTTTTGGATAACCATGTTTTGTTATTAATTCGACCTTTTTTAAATTTAACGAATGGCTAGTAAAATTTAAAGGTGAAATATACGTATTTTTGACGTATGGTTCTCAGCTACCTAAGTACTAACCTTTCCCTTTTTGATATTATTGATCAGATAGTGTCTGATTAATTATGAGTCTAAGTTAATTATGAGTTAATATAAGTTAGGAAATTATAAGCAAATTATGTGTAAAATTGCATCTAAATGACACGTTTTTATTATTAACTAACCTAAATCTGACAAAAAAATTTTTTTTCTATATTTTCTTGAGAACTAGCATTCAATATTTTAGTCAACATTTGGTATAATGTTATCAATTAAAAAATAATATTTTATGATTTTTTTTGTCTAAATGCTTTTACAATGCGATTGTCTATTGACAAATATAATTGCTTTTACTCTTGTTAGAACTTCTTATTACAATGAATAATTATCAGAAAAGGTATTGATTTAAGTAAGCTAACTGATAATTTTATAGCACATATCTATCCTATTGTTTGATGGGTCGTTAAGATTCATGGTCGATAAGTGAAAACAACTTTGAAAATATCCTGCTGTGTACATAATATAAAACATGCTAAATTACAAAAATTATCTTATTTAAGCTATAAATAAAAAATAATAAATAATTTTAAATAATTGTTTATTTTAATTATTTTATCGTATATATGAGTTTATTTTCAACTAAGCTACGTAGTTACATAAAAACTACATTTTCTACCGTTGTATAACGACCGGGTCTTAAATATGAGCTCTGAAAGTAGTGGAAAAAATTGAGACATGTTTATGAAAACAAAATATCAGCTTACCCACAAACAGAATCAAGACAAAAACAAAATGTGTTTATTCGGCACATGGATGAGCTTTATTTTAATTAAAATATATAATTTTATTTATTTATTTTAATAAACACGTAAACTATTTTTTTTTCCAATTTTTTTTATATATAATTCCTACTTTAAATGCATTAAAATCATTTTTACCATATAAGTCGGAAATCATACAAAGAAAGGCAAAAACGATCCATATTTTTTATTCCTCTTCTATTTTTATTTGATCCATTGGGAAAATTGATGTTTCGCTAGGTTTTTTTTTTTTTTTCCACGACCGCACACTTTTCGACTAGATCAACTTCCTCGCCATAATCGCAAATAAAGAGTTAAAAGAGTCATAAAATATCTTTCTAACGTAAGCATTAATGAAATAAAACAGCCCAACTAGATCAAATAAATAAAAAAAAGCAGACGATAATTTTGGAACTTCTTGGAGTTAATTGTATTTCAGAATCTTTTTCTTTTCTTTTTTTTATTTCCACCAGCGTGAATAATATTAGTCACAGTCATTTAATAACAGTAAAAAGAATCTGTAGCTGAAGTAGCTTAGAAGCAATTTCAATAATGTTTGAAGTAAAGAATGGTGAAAGCGGAATTCAAAACAATCGTAAATGAACTACAAAAACAAATTAGATGAAATTAACCTTATAGTCATAACCATGACGCTGACTAATGACAAAATCGAGATCGTATTATTACGTTACTCACGTTACCCATTGGTTAAAAGTTTTTTTTTTTCTGATTCGATTATCATTAACACAATATTTCAAGTCATGAGTAGACAAAAACTAATACTTATTATTCATTTAACGCATACATACTTTACATATTATTAATTCAAAGTACTTTCTTGATTTTTAGTAGATTAACTTATTCATAATTATTACCTCGGCGGTGATTATTAATATAAATACGAATACCGACGAAGAAAAAGAATTTTGCGATATCTCAAACACATATGGTCTGAAATTGAAAATCAATCAAGTAATCAACGGCATCTTTTTACTATAATTAAACTTTATGACTGTGACTAAAATATTTCGTAATAGCTGCTCTTAGTATAAATTTTCAAAACCCTTTATTGAAGCGAGGAAAAATCGAAATCTAACAAGTCACTACCAAGGAAAGCGAGACTGAATGCGTCTTATTCTGTCTGGTTGCCGAAAGAGTGAGAGGGGAGTTGAAAGGTAATTATGAGAAGTGCATCGACGTTTTAGAGATCAATCATACTATTTTTGATCTTCTCTAGTTTGCTCCCAAGTAAGACGGTAGTATTTTTAAGAAAAAGTCATAGTTTTAAAATTCGTTTTTTCAGGAACTATTCGACCGATTTCGTTCAAATTTTGTATTTCTCCGTGTAAAATTACATTCATTATAATGATGAAATTAAATATCTTACAATTCAAATTTTTTTTTGACTAATTATGAAATAAAATAATAAATCTTTACTAAAAGTTATTTTTTGCGTAGAATTATTTTTGGAAAAATGAGATTTATAATTGAGTGAAAATTTTTTTAAATTCACATAAAAAGTTCTCCAGATATAGCTAAATACGAAAAAAAATGACATTAAGTGGTCCAAACATTGGACCACTTTCCTGACTAACAATTGGGACTATATTTCCCCGATTACATAGAGCAGTGTTTCCCAAAGTGTGGTACGCGTACCCCCAGGAGTGCGGGAACAGTTTAGCGAGGGTACGCTTTCTAATGCGAAATATCTTGTAACAAACGAAAATTTTATTTAAAAACAAATCTAGCCATGAAAATTTACGATTATGTATTTTTCTATTGGCTATTTTTTTGCAGAGTTAACAGTAAATAATGAGGGGTGCCAACAGCCAGTTGTGATTTTTAACTTTTGTGCCATTTTATAGTAAAAAATATATTCAGTTTCTTATTAGTGGTACACAGCCTGACGAAAAATTTAGAGAGGGTACACAAAAGTCGTAAGTTTGGGAAACACTGTCATACAGGGTTACAAATCCGAATCCTTCAGAAAAAAAAGTATGTTTATACAGAGAAAGGGTGTTTTTGTGTCTGATTTCGTAACTTAAAATATCACCTGCACTATTTAATTAGCATATATGAAATCACCCCTCCAAACCCTTAAGATAGAACCATTATTCCAGAACAGGGGTTTCCAACTGGCGGCCCGGGGCCGCATCCGGCCCGCGAAGCCTTCTTTTGTGGCCCGCGTACTAAAATATATTAGTTGTCATTTTTTTTGCAGACAATTTTCGTAAAAAATCTATATGGGTTTAAAATACTTTTCTCGTTAATAAAAACCTAATTTCTTCTTTTCTGTGAAATTTAACATACCAACGGTGCAAAAAAAAGTTTTTTCTCAGGTTTTGCATCCAAGAAAACATTTATTCAAATACAAAAATAATCGTGTATGTTGCTCTTTTTTATTTCATTTTTTTTTGTATTTTGTGAATATAATTTAGCATGCGCGTATCAGTAATTTTTTTTTAAGAAATTCTCCGATTTAACTTTTTGAAACCACTCATTTTGGACGAAAATATTAACACACACATTTGTAAATTTTAAATTTAATAAGTAAATATCTATTCTCTGGTAGTTACAGCAGACAAACCTCAATTTTCTCATTAAACATGTTATGTGCTACTATTTAAGTTTTAATACCAACCTTTTTAAAGTTTTATATCTTAACAATTAGATATCTGTTGCACATTAATTGTTAAAAACATAGGTGCACATTAAAGTTATTGTAGTCCGAATTTTTATATTTATTTATGTCTTTAAAATTATTATTAATAATAATTAAATATTTTTAAAAATCTACTTCTTATTTTAATTTGTAATTCAATACTTTATTTTTTTACAACTTGGTAAAAATCTGACTTTAATATTTAATGTTCCTTCAAACATAAAAGAGTCCTACATAAAAGTTTGATAAAGTTGCTGCCCGCCATTTGAGTTGTGTTTTTAATTGTGGTCTCATGTAAGTTGGAAACCCCTGTTCTAGAACGTGAAAATCCGATCATTAGATCAAAAGTTATTCATTGTGATCCGTTAATTATTTGCTCACTGTTGTAACATAAAAAGCGGACATTACTAAACACCTGAGCATTTTAAAGAAAGAAAAATCTTGAGTTTAAAGTGCACATAATTTTTTCTCTTACCTGCCATCTTCATTAGCCAGGCGAAGACCTCTAGGGTGTTGACGAGATCCTCTCGAAACCCACCAATAACCAGCTTAGAAAAAAAAAATTAACTGTTAAAATTTATTCTCAATTACCAGAAATGAAAAAATATGTATGCTACCCTGAATGACCGAAATCAAGAAAATATTAACTTTCACTGGTGCAATCACATAGTCGCTTTGATAAATGTCCAAAATATTTGTTATATCCGATTTTAAATTAATTTGTTCTTTGATATTATTATATTTATTCTATATTTTAATATCTGCTGAGGATAGTTTAAGAGAAACATCAGTATTCGTAGCACCGGTTAAATGCATACCAGGCAGTGGCACTTAACTTTAAAAACTCATCAGTGTAGGGCATACCGGGTAAATGCATATAGGGCAGTGGCGCTGAACTTTAAAAAAAAACATCGATGTAGGGCATACCGGGTAAATGCATATCGGGCAGTGGCACTTAAGTAGACCTAGTATATATATTTCGGACATTTACCAAAGCGATTATGTGATTCTCAACATTCACCGGTGGAAGTCAACAACCACCGATTTCGGTCATTCACAGTAAGGTAGAAATTATTTCAAATAGTGACTAAAAATTTGTTTAAATTTAAACGTGCATAGAATAAATAAGATAAACGTAGGTTATGTTGCTTTAAATAATAACAGTTAACTAATACTAAGCCGCATTAAAATGCACCAGCATATGTGCCAGAAGGACTGTAGGCAAGTTAATCATCGATTTTTTGCTTAACCGAACTGAAATCGAAAAATTTCCTCCAAATCACTAAATAATGCAGATGTTTACAAGAATCGATGTTGACTAAAACAGTTTTCTGTTTAGTAAAAACATAAATTGTTAAAAAGAAGAAGAAATTTTTTTTTTTGTTGTATATATTTCATATTTGACATAAACTTGGCGAGCGACAATATTCATGTATTTCATTTATTTTGAGTGTATTATGAAAACATTTCTAATTTCAGGTCATAAAATGCATGAAAATAACTCAAAAAACTAAACATTTTCATAATATAAATGAAACACGAAGCGATTTGTCTCACGACGAATTGCGCTACTTCTGTCACGTGATGATATACTATCTCGATTTTAACATAAACGTTAGTGAATGCTTCGTATTTTCACAATTAAACTGTCCCCCTATTTTGTTTCAACTCCATCGATGCGGAAGAAAAATTTACTATGAAACGATCATTTACATTTTACAAAGTAAGTTATATTTCATTTGGAAATATTTATCTTCGTTTGAATTGGTTTTATGAACTTTTCCCCCTCATTTGGCGTCGATATTGGCGATTTTATGAGTAGCCATTAACCCATTTCCCTTCTACGTAACCGCCCCATTAGATAATTTTCTTCATTTATTGCTTTAAAAAGAATGGAGATAATGGGGACCTCAAATTGAGCCAAACATGACGAAAAGTTTCTTTAAACTTATATTTAATAGCATTATAAACTATGCATGAAATGACTGAAAATAGTGACAAGTTTTTGTTTCTTCTTTTCAAAATTTTAAGATAAAGTGAGGTCAAAATAAAAATGTATTATTGATTTGATTAGAAATTACAGAAGGCTGAGTAGATGAAAGTTTCTTTTTTTATTTTATTTTATAACCGGCGGAGAACAGCCGACCCAATTTTAGGTTTACGACTACTAATGTTCAACTCAGTAGCCTCGTAATTTTGAACCAATCCAGAACACAAGGAAACTCCTGGATCAGTACCCCCTGTTTTTTCATCGGAACATGGAGGACTTTGTGACTCGACAGATTTAACGTGCATCAGTCACCATTTGCTACGTGGGGAGTATTCGGCTGGCTGGGATCGAACCCACGACCTCTTGGATACGAAACCAATGCCCTACCAACCAGGCTATCCCGGCCCCTTAAATGATATTTTTAGTGAATTTGATTGAATCCGAATTAAAATTTATAAATTACTCTGTTATGTGGGAGTGAAAATAGAGATTATGCCTTGTCTGCAACGTCTCCAACACTAATTTAAATTACTCGAGTCTCAAAGATCGCACTCATGGTGAAAATTGCAAAAAGAAAAATATTTTAATACGTTTTGTTGTTGCTTTTTTTTACTCTAAAATCTCTTAAAGACTCTAGTACCATCATCCACTGAGCTATCCGAAATTTAATGAATTAGCGGAATTCGTCTGTAATGGTTATTTCACATCCTTTGTTCTGTAATTATTACGTTTTTGATCTTGATCTGCATTCCAAATTAAAGTACTGGAATTAAAAGTGGTGTTTCTTTACTAAAAAGTAATATATTATCGAACTTATTAACGGGTTTTCAATTACCAAACAGTAAAAAAGCTATGTTCACTTTTACAGTAAACTTTAGTTATACTGGGTCCAGTCAATCTATGCTACTAAAGTAAATATATACAAGTTAGGTGTGTAAACGAATCGTGATTTGGCTAAATCTGAATACCAAATATTCAGGGCCGAATAGCAACTTTTTTTTCCAAAAAAATATCATTAATAAATGTTATTCTGTATATAAATATTTTTTGTCGTTATTGAAAAATAATCAAAACTTAGCTGTATTATTGGTATTTAGTAAAGAGAAAAAAAAAACTCAGGTAAAAATGTTTAAAAAAAAAACAGGTATTTAGAAGTAATTAAGCTAAGTAAACACTTGGCTAGCAGGTTTTAAATAAACTACAGCTGTAAAGTTTAAAAAAAAAGAGAAATAGAAAACATAATATTGTCTTCTGTCTTAAAACAAAACTTTAATGCAATGTTACCAGTTATTTGTCTTACAGTACAGAAATGTTACAACAAAAGAATGATGTCGATTAGGAACTAACCCTTAAAATGCTGCGTCAACGCAGAATAACAAGCAAAAATAAAACAAAGTAAGAAGAGCTCTCAAATTTTTAAACATGAAGTGTTGAAAAAACGAACCAAATCATTTGCCTGAACAAAATTTTTAAAAAAATTATACCAAAACAAAACTTTCGGTTAAGTATAAAGTAGTCTAGTTTCAATTCTTCCAAACTTCGTTTTCCCATTTGTCTTTTAAAACATAAATTAACAAGTTTTAAAACATAACAAATGTGTGTAAGAACAATGTATAGTAAAAAATACAATTTTAGATGATTCTTTATTAAATCTATTCAAAATACCTGGTCCGAGTCCATCGTAATAGAAATCTGGAACTAGAAGAGTCTGTGTGTCGACTACCATGACAGGCCCTGATGATACACCGTGATCTTTTGTCGGCAATCGACCGATCTCCAAAGGTTGAGGGATTTTAAGATCAGACGGTATGAAGATATCAGCAAAATTTGCCTATCGAGGGAATAAACATAATTTTAATGTGATAGCTTAAACAAAAATACTTTTTTTAAAAAAAGCATTTGTTATATGTTACTTGTTCCTAGCAACATCCCATTCTAGTAACATACGTTCTTAGTAACATACATTCCAATCCTAGAGAGATTCCTATCCTGGGAGTTAAAATTAAAGAATGCATAATAAGTATAATTTTGATTCCTCGAATTTTGAGTTGCTGAAAAATACGCATAATTTATATAGAGCGGTACACATTTTTTTCAGTTCCGTTACCCTATAGGATCGAACTTTTTTATTTATAACCTTCGATGAACAGCCGACCCAATTTTGGGTTTACGACTACTGATGTTCAACTCCGTAGCTTTGAACCAATCCAGAAGACAAGGAAACTCCTAGATCAGCACCCCAAGAGGTATGATTTGTTATGGGAACATGGAGGACATTGTGACTCGGCAAATTTAACTTGCTTCAGTCACCATTTGCTACAACGGGGAGTCTTCAGCCAGCGCGGATCGAACCCACGACGTCTTGGACATGGGCCCCTACCAACCAGGCTATCCCGGCCTTTATAGAAACTTATTTCGGAATCTTTAAAAAATTTAATTTGAATTTATAAAGATCTATTATTTTTTGAATTTGTGAAAATAAATAAATAAAATAAAAGGACTACTCTTTATTCTGAAAATATTTAACCCGAAGATATTTTAAATTATGAAATTGTATTTAGTGTATGATGCATGCGCTGAAAATAAGCTCAATATATTGTTATTAAAAAAGACGTCCTTCGCATTTTGAGTAAAAAATTTGGTGTAAGTAAACAATATATTGAATAAATGAATTGATTATTGATAAGATATGCGTATAATTATTACTGGCTTAAAGAAATCCTAACTGTTGAACCCCTGTGATCCATCCACGGAACCTGAGGATTCAGCGGAACACCGGAAAGTAACCGCTTATCTATAATAATGAGGCTCTAATTAAAAGAGTTAAGCACCACAATGGAAAACCATGCACATTAATCAGCTCATTTGTGTTAAAATATCAGTGATCTATCATAGTTAAAGCCCCACCTAAACAAAGTCATGAAAGAATTACCGACCCACGATTGTAGTTAACTATACTAGTTTACTATCGATCAGAATGAATCAGATTACGGATATTTTTCTTTTTCATTTCTTTCAATTGTTTTTGGCGTAGAAGGGCGATCAACTTCACCGTCTTCTCGGCCATCCACTGAAAAACTCACAAATGTGATAAACATTTTGTTTTGTTTTGCCATAAGCTTTTTTATGTTTCAGTAGCGCTTTTCTCGTCTTTCATGGGGGATTTCATGAAAGATTTGTTGCTTAATGCACTTATTATTTTTTCTGGCAAAACAAAATTACAGCTGTTAAACAAACGAAGGCCACGGCCGGACTAAATTGCTTACAGTCGGATCACATTTGAAAAAGACGACTTCACGCTGCATAAACTACTGATCATTCACGTTTGGCGCATGCGTACTTCGTCTGTGGGTACATCAGCAGTCCCATTATATAATTGCCACACCTCGTATTTAAGTCTACATACTTTCAAAAGTTCCCTTCAAACCCGTTAGAGAGCAGCAGAATGTACTGGGTGTGACCTAGTCAACGTAGTAAAAATTTCTTTCTATAATTATATACATATTGTATCTACGAAAAAAAGTCATGAAAGTAATAGTGTTGCATTTGTAATTTTCGCATTGATCATGCACAAGACACAAAAATAGTTAGAAATAAGTGACACATGGCAGAGCGGGGTTTCGAACTTGAAACTACTTTTGCTGTTCATTTTACAGGTCTCTTAAAATATTAATTTTGCCAATTAAATTTGTCATATTTTCCACAATCAGAGGAAATGAATTCAATACCATGAACATGCAAGGTTAAATACCTCCTAGGGTTTGCAACATGAGCCACTTAAAATCGATCTGTGAGATGAAGTTAAAATTATTTGCAGTATTCAAGAGTTAAGAAAAAATGTGTGTGTGCTTACTGTAAACTTTCTGCACCAGACAGCTATCCACTTAATGTTTCGTAATGTTTTCCCTGCAGGCAATCTTAGAAGCAGATCCGTCCGTCTGTACTCTAGGAGAGGAGTTTTCCTAAATAAGAACAAAAATTTCCGTTTTCAGTACCTCAAGAGAACAACTTTTCAAAATTATTTTAAGAAATTAAAATAAAAATGAAATTTCTAAAACAGTTTATTAAAACGTTTTGTTGAGTATGAATAAAATTATCTTTTGGTAAAATGACTCCGTACTGTTGATTTATTATCCCCTTACTTGTAAAGTCACTTATTTTTATTGGAGGTAAAAGCTTCTAAAGATTTAAAAGAAACAATAATACTACTAGAATTAAATCTAATCGAACCTTAACCACTTACACGTTAAAACAGGGATGGTTAATATTTTGCCTATCATGTACCGAATTTTTAGACTTACTATAACAAATGCGCCTTCTAATTCGAACATTGTTTGCACCTTCTGACGTAGAGTGCACAAAAAATAATACATAAAATTAACCACCCTGCATAACTTTTGATCTAATGACCGGATTTTACACGTACTCTATCTTCGAGGGGATGGTATCAAATATGCTAATTAATTAATGCGGACGATTTTAAATTACGAAATCAGTCATAACATATTTTTCTGAACAAACATACCTTATAATCGAGTTTTACATATGCGACATCATTCATTGAATTTTAACGAAGTTGAATATTTAAAACTCAATTTCCTTGGAACTATTTGACAGATTTCGTTCCAATTTTGTATTTTGCCATATAAAATAAATTTTTTAAGTTTGTGCATAATTTTATAAATAGTCAAATTGCAACATTTGACTATTATTAAATAAAATAATAAAAAATAAATGATTAGTAAAAATTACTTTTTTAGTATAATTGTCTTTGGATAAATGAATTTTATAATGGTGTGTAAACAATTTTCAATTCGTTTAAAAAATTGTCGAGATACGGCAAAATACACAAAAAGTAAAATTAACATTAAGGGGTCGTCCAAACTTTGAACCTGCGTTAATGCGCTATCATTTCTAATTAAGAAATCTTTAATTTGAGAAACTAACTCACCTTCAAGGGCGTATTTTTTTGTTACTGATTGAAAGATAAAAAATTAATAGGGTGTATAAATAGATAAAAAATAGCGTAATAAACAAAACAAAAAAGAACTATATAAAATACATTAAATGCTGCTTACTTTCCCTTTTCATCTGGAATTATAAAACCTGAAGTATCCGGTTTAGATGTGGAACCAGCCCAGAAAAAGGCATCTACAAAAATTTACAAACAAACATTTCAAAAATATTTCCATAAATGGCAATTTTTTTTTGTTTAAAAAATTAAACAATAACTATTCATCATATCCTGTACGTGTTCTAGTAGAAAATGTCTTTACATCTGGCAACAATTCAAAAAAATTGCAGAATTCCGAACAACTCTGAGTTTCCAATTCTAATATTTCAAACCCAAAATTTACTTAGTAATACTGTTACACTGGGGAACAAATTTTCTGTTGCATTTATACAAATACTTGATCTTGCTCAATTCAGGTATGGGGATTTCAAATCTGAATTTAGTTTTGCTCTTAAAGCTAATTTTTTTCTTAAATGACATTTTTTTAATGTATTTTTTGTCGAATGATAAAATTTTGATTATTATTAAATGTTTCTGAGCACGTTATACTATGGTGAAGCAGGGCTCGAAAAAACTCAGAAATTTTACCCGTCCCCGAGGACGGCTTGTCCAACAATGTACCCGTCCTCCTTTGAAACTAACCCGTCGCTTCTAAATAAATAAAAATATAATTTTCTCTTATTTATTACAAACATTTATATAAATTGCACAATGAATTAGTAGTTACTAGGATTACAAATACTAGGATTACATTATACAGTAATAAAAGAAATACTAGGTTACTAATAGTAAAACCTAGTATTTCTATTATGAAATAATTTATTTCTTTGATGAAATAATTTAAATAACAAAGGTTAAGTTATCTGTCAATTATCATGTCAATTTATCCGATGTTTTTTAAATGAATCAGATATGACGTTTGCCAGTTCCACAATCAAGCCAATGATTTACAGAGGCTTCTGCACAGAAATCTGAAAGAGGTTTTCCATTTAGGTAGATGTTTATAAATGCGTTTAACGCTTCTTGTTTAAGAGCAGTAAGTAAAGTGTTTTTTTTTTTTTGTAAGTTCATTGTTGAAAAGCTCCTTTCAACCGCTGCAGTACTCCCAGACAGAGAAAACATCAATTCCACCATGCGCAGTATGTTGCTGTATTTCGAGATTAGANTCCATTTAGGTAGATGTTCATAAATGCGTTTAACGCTTCTTGTTTAACAGCAGTAAGTAAAGTGTTTTTTTGTAAGTTCATTGCTGAAAAACCCCTTTCAACCGCTGCAGTACTCCCAGACAGAGAAAACATCAATTCCACCATGCGCAGTATGTTGCTGTATTTCGAGATTAGAGGGTCATTTTAGAAGTGAGGCGCTAGACTCTTGTAAGATAACAAAAATTGAAAATGTATCACGAACATTAACGGAAAAATGACGCTGGATTCGAGAAATTTGTTGTCCGCGGGGAATTTTTGACCGCCGAGGACGGGCGGACGGGCTGCTTTTCGATCCCTGTGGTGAAGCACCCCTAGCCACGTACGATGATATTTCCTGTCATCGGTTCGTATGCCATTTTAGTCCTGAGCCTTAACTCTCCTACAGGCCCGTCGTGGCATTTATGTGACCTCATGTTATAGATAACGTTATGCTCGAACATTTCGACAAAAGTAGACTAAAAAATGTCTTATTTAAAAATAAAAAAAAACTAATAATAATCGCAGAACACGAAAAAGTCCCATTCTATGTTCAGAAAAAAAAAGCATCTCCCAATAACATTATATAGTAGTTACATGCCGTAAAAATATTTATGTTATGTTATCTTGCAAATCAAATGGTTGAATATGAAACATTATGTTTTTTAAATGTTTTCGTTGCAAAAAAAATTTTTTTTTCATCTTGGTTGCGAATGTAGTACCCTGTAGGAAAATGTAATTCTTTCTCATTTTTCATTGAGAAATTGTGCCACTTTGTTAAACCGTTGTGGAAAAACAAACTCCCCCTGTTGTCACGAACATTTCTTAACAGTGAGTGAGTGCCATGAAGAAACAAAACAATGGACAACAATATAACGTGGGCACTAAAAAAAAGATTCTCTACCAAATAAACGTCCTCAATTTCACCCATTGTTAATAACTAACAAGAAAGAGTTATAATTTTTTTTTATAACAAAAGACGGAATAATAAATGAAATACAAAAAACAACAAAAAGGAAGAGGAAAACAAATGGCAAGGGAAGATGTTCCGAATTTTCTTTCCTGCAGGGCATAAAAAAAAAAAAATCAAAGAAGTAATACAGAGATTAAAATCGGAGAAAGCTGATCGTTAAAAGTTGTGAGAAACTGCCAATTATGAGGTCATGCGCGTGGTAACTAATCAGTTCAAAGATGTGAACTGTTTTTTTTTCTGATGAAGAGTTCTTTTTCCGGGTCATTATTTCATAAAGCGCTAATTGTTTCCATTTATTAATTTTTAATAGGGTGTTAACTACACTGAAAAAGACAGTGTAGATCTTAAAGAAAGAAAAATAAATCATGTCAGGAATGCCTTAGGTTTGTGTGTGCCAGTTTTACCACAAGATTCCCCATCCACTAAATCATATATATATANAAATGGGCAAAATAGTTAACTTTTAGTAGCTAAAAGCATGAAAATAGTAGCCGAAAACTATAAAAATAGTTGCCTAAATAAGAACAAAAATTCATAAAAAATATGACTGTTGGTGGCAAATATGATCCTTTTTATATAAACATTAATATTCTAGAACAATTTTCCCTTTTATCAATAATTTATCTAGGAAATATACGAGGGTTGTAAATTAAATAGTGGCAACTTAACTTTGAAACTCACAGAAGGGCGGGCATGAGCTAATAGGATACGGGAGCGGTGAGGTGGAGCTGTTGTCGATGTGTAGAGTGCAAAAAACAGTCGATTTGCTTAGAAGGGTAGTTGTTGAGTGGCGTTAAAGTGAGGAGTTTCGTTTCCATAGCTCTAAAGCAAGTTGTCAAAAGGTGATCAGCAGTCGTGGCTTAAAATCGAGGTTGTCCGTGGCAAAAATGCAACAGAATGCTATCGTGGATTAGTGGAAGCCTGTGGCGCAAATGCTTTACCGTATAGGACAGTAGCANTTAATTTTCGTGTATAGTAAGCCTTTTCACAACATGCTTTAGAGCGATGGAAACGAAACTCCTCACTTTAACGCCACGCAACAACTACCCTTCTAAGCAAATCGACTGTTTCTGCACTCTACACATCGACAACAGCTCCACCTCACCGCTTCCATATCCTATTAGCTCATGCCCGCTCTTCTGTGAGTTTCAAAGTTAAGTTGCCACTATTTAATTTACAACCCTCGTATATATAAAATTTAAAAAATACCTGTGCTTCAAATTTTTCTCAAGATATCTCATCTACTTAAATAAATATATCTATCTATATAAACATATATATTTATTCATAAATGTAACCAAAAATCCCTAAGCTACATATTGTTGTTAATAAATGATTTTTACCAACTAACGTTATACGATATGCCTATAAATAGTATATGTTTAAATATTTATCATTTGCGTTAAAATGGACACTGTTACGCTAAAGTAGACATTTTTTAAAAAAATTAGAAACCTAATTTTTAAGTGTTAGTTACATGCAAGGTAAATCTTTCTGATTAAGACTTCATTCATATTAAGTCTTCTCTTATTATTATTCATATTAACTTCTTTTTTTTATTTAATATTATTTCAAAAAGCGTTAATTGCTTTAATTCATTATTTTTAATACGATGTTAATTGTTTATTTTTTTCACTATAAAGGGCATTGTGAAACTTAGAGAAAAACATTCCTTTTTTTGTTAGAAACCTAATTTTTAGGTGCTAGTTATATGCTTGTAATAATTACATACGTAATGAAAAATGTCCCTTACGCTATAATTTTTTTTTGGGGGGGGTGTTAAGAATAAGGTCTATAACAAATGTTATAAATACTTTCCAAAATAGACGCTTACTTACATAAAAATAAAAAATAATCAAAATTGCATTATGAAAAAAATACTGTCATTTCAAAAAATTCAATTAAAATCCTGAAAATATTTCTAAAGGATTTTCACGTAATAACAACACGGCATTCTCCAACTTATGGCACTAATCTAATCAAATCGAAATATTATGACAATTTTTTAATAATTACTTATTTCCCGTTTGCTCTGCCAATTCGATTAAGTAAATGTGAATAGATTACGTGAGTTATGATGAAGCCACAAATAAACATATTGAAAGTTACGAGAAACCACGTATTTTTGTTTTTCTCAAAAAAAATTATATTTTTATATTTTGTCAACAAAAATGTATAAAGAAAATTGCGGCCACGTAGATAAGTTACAGATCAGAAAGAATTTTTTCATGTTCAATGAGTAAAATTTATCAAAAAATATTTTTATTATATATATTTTTTTTTTACATTTAAAGCTTTTCAAAACATTTTACTCACTTGAATCACAAATTTATACCATCCTTTGAATACCAACAAATACAGAGATGCATCAAAAAACTTCAAGAAATTTGTTTTAAATATAATTTTTAAAAAAAAACTTAAGCAACCTTTGCAAAAGAAAAATAAATGAGTTTAAAATCATCTTCAAATTCGATAAGGAAACAAAACAAAATGTGATTCAGTAAACATTTATAGTATTTTTTTCCAATTTTGTACCAATGTAAAAAAAAAAACTATGCAAAATAAGGCTACAAACAAATACCGAATTATTGTCCGAATTTAGAAAATTTTACGTATCATTTCCCCTTAAAAACTTACAACAAAAATCAAAAGTAGAGCATTTTTTTTCTTCATCTCAAATATTTAATTTTATATTTTAGAGCAGACACAATGATATGATATTTGTGTATCACGCATTAACTCAAGCATCACCACATAAACCAAAAAAAAAAAAAAAAAAAAAAAATTTTTTTTCCTTCCTCTGAAAATCTATTGAAACATAATAGTGTTTACTTTTAATACAGAAAAGAAAAAACGGATCTGTTTCTTCCAATGGTAGATAACACAATCATTTCTAACCAATTCTATTGTTATGAATTTCAATGTAGCCATCAGCCCGGGAGAGTGTATTTTGGCGACAAATTTAAACTAAAGAGCGTGCAAAATCTATGAATAGCTCATTCATTTCTAAAAAGAAAAACCCTCCTAAACTATTGATTATATTAAAAGACTTAACAGTGATGGCCCAAAGGAAGTAGGAAATGAAGCATAGGAAGAAGAAGAAATAAATAGAAAGCGACTCTCTAATAATAACCTATAAACCTGTTTTATATGTTGATTCACGGGGGGGCAGGCAGTGCTTCAAAGGTCGCCGCGGCGGTGTTGCAGGCCGAAATCAATTTTGTATTCATCACGTTATGTACCGAGAGAAATGCGCTCTATTTAAAGCACTGGCTGGGACATCAGAAATCTTGAAAATGTTTGCGTTTGTTTCAGTATTTAAAAAGCTTATTGCACTTTTTCAATTGGAGAGAAAAAGGCTTTTAACCGCTTCCCTGACTATCCCGAGTTAACTCGGGAATGTATATATTGCATATATTTATTATCCCGAGTTAACTCGGGAATGTATATATTGCAAATATTTATTATCCCGAGTTAACTCGGGAATGTATATACAGTCAAACCCCGCTATAGTGAACCTTCAACGGTCCGAAATTTTGGTTCACTATATCCGTTGCGCAGGCAATTTCATTAATGGTTCCCAAACTCCTCCCTTTTTTTTACATTATATTCATATAAATGACTGAAAAATATTATGTAGTAGGGCTATTCCATGGTAACTTACGTTACATTCACAGAAACTTTATTGCAATGAGAACTTAGAAGCAAACAAATAATACTAATATACAATCTAAAATAAAGTGATTTCTTAAAATTACAATCAAAACCAAAAGGAACCTAATTATAATAATTAATATTTTTCAATTTAAGCAGTGTAAAAATCTAAAACTAGTGTGGTAACTTACGTTACTGAAAAAGGAATGGCATAAATTTGCAATATGCTTGAAGGCAAAATTCTGTTCTTATACAAATGTTAATTGATTAAGATTATATGTATCATTTTACTGACAAGTTTAAATATTTATTATGCCTAGATATAAGATTTTATTTCAAAAGTTAAATTAAATATGATTTTTTAAATGAGTAACTTACGTTACAGTAACTTACGTTACGAAATTCCCTTTGCATCAAATTTTTACTCCAATAATGTACAAATGCAAATTAACATATTTAAACAGTATAGTGCAAGGGAGAAAAAGTGTACATGAAGTAAACTCAAAAAACCTTGAAACAAAAATTAGTAATCTTTAGCTGATGAGCAATCCTCAACATCAGATATGGAAACACTTCCCGACTCTCAGATAATTTTTCCTGAATTTCTGTTATTCCGCTTTTTAAACCTGTCTAACCTGCCATTTGAGCACATAAAAGTAGTTTCTATAGATGGTTTTAAAAATCGGTATATATATTTATTTTAAAGTAGAAATTTCAAAATTATTACAAAGAAAATGGGGGCAAATCAGTCGAAGACAGAAAAAAGTTCATTATATCCAACTTCCTCACTTTTTTGGTTCACTATATCCACTAAAAATAACATTATACGTGTATAGCAAGGCACGGGACCGAGCACTTTGTTCACTATATCCGGGAGTTCACTATAAACCGTGTTCACTATAGCGGGGTTTGACNCACGCATGCTAATACAAATGTGGGAATTTACCTCCCGTACTACTCTCGCTCTCCGTTCCCTCCCTCAATGCTCTCTGGAAGTATGAAATAATTTTATTACTTTTTACTTTACTTTTATATCTGTACATTTATATTTATGGAACATTCCTTAGCTTTAGCTTCGAACTCTGTAAACAGGGCATGTGTACATTTACAGAACTTTCTCAATTACAGTTTCGGTGCTATGTAAAAGACAATCGCATTTACATTTGTTTTGTTGCTGCTTTGAGAACTTTACTAAACTGTTTACAGCTTAGATAATGATGTAAACACTTCATCTTTACATCTGGACACCATCATTTACAATTCATGATCATATATTATGTTCCAAATTTTATTATTCTCCTTACCTATAGGGCATGTAACATGGGCCATTTATATTGCGGAACATTCTTCAGTTGTAAGTTTTACACCTGTGCAACCGAGGGTCACTCCCGGGGTTGTTTCATTTGAAAGCCTACTTTGTTCATTACAATCTATACGTTTTCTTCTACTGATAAGACACAGACCTGTCTGTGTCTTATCAGTAGAAGTTTTTTTTTTTTTTTTTTTTNTTTTTTTTTTTGTTAAGGTTTTGATTCATAAATTTAAAAATAAAACAAGTGAAAAAAATGTAAAAAAAAACAAATTTAAAAAAAAAACAACTTAAAAATCTCAATGACAAATTTACGTATTTTTTTTTTCAAAATAAATAAAGAATAAATCATCTCTATAGCATTTTATTTTGTTTAACCCCCCATCTGATTTCTTATTGAAGCATTATTATTGGATAAGCAAATCTTATTACAGGATCACGATACCCTGTTTCCACTAGCAGGTTTAAGTCAGCATACGGCAAAGAAAGCTTAACTTTAAGCCGAGCAAGTTTAAATCCGTTTCCATTTATATATATTTGAGCTAGCTGAACTATAGCTCTTTTGGGTGCGCTGATATATTAAAATTCGGTTAAAGATTGCGAGCTTTGTTTGAACGCCAGCTCTGTTTGAGATTTTTGTTTGAACGCAAAAATATCAAATTTGTTCGTTTTTTATTTAACAATCGACTCTTTTCATTAAAATGGAAAAAGATAGACAGCGTAATTTTAAAATCATGTTCCATTTGCTCATAAATTTTTTTATTTTCATTTACAACGAGATCAAGAATTTTTTTTATTTATTTTAAGCTGTATACTAACCCGTTACGGGAATTGCAGTTAATTTTTGCATTTTGTGTGGGTTTTTTTTGTGGTGTTTATGTTTTAAATAAATGTTGTTTTATAAAAACTGTCTCTTCAGATTTATTCGTTTTCCATTCATTGCTACCTTCTCTGCGGCAGCCAACTTGGAAAAATAACAAGCTTAAAAACGTAAGAATGTTCTTCGCAAGCGTTGCCACTACTTTCAGCAAGGTCGCCTCTTAAGCTGGCTTAAGCCTGCTAGTGGAAACAGAGGTACAAAAAAACAAAGATACACTTTCTTTCAACTGTCTTAAAAGTGAAATTCTTTAATTTATAATTATATTCACTTTCAAAGTACTTATTATAGGAAACTCTGGTAGGATAGATTAGTAACCATTTTGTGTTATAATATTAACGTGACAAACATACGAGTTAAACATCCATGTGTTTAAAATTAAACACTTATAGAACATGTAAAATATACTTTTAAAAATGCGTCTATAAAAATCATTGAATTGTATAAATAAAATCTGCATTTATTGAAAATTATAAACTTTTATATTTTAAGTAATAATATAAAGTGATAAGCCAAAATTTATAATCCTAATGTTGAATTTGGAGATGTACCTGGTCCTTGTCCATCGTAAGAAAAGTCCTTTATGAATATAGTTCGATCGTCGACAGCGTATACTGTTCCCTGAACATCATGGGCATAGTGTTTGAAGGGTCCTATTTCGGTACCATAGTAAGGAGTCGCTGCATGCGAACACACCAGAAACACTATAGACACAAAAAGAAACACACATTAGAAACACATACACACAAGCTCTTTGGTTTTTCTTCTCACACTAAATAATTATTATAAAATTTCTTTACAAATAACTACCCATCAAAACTGATGGTTTATGTTGGTTTTAGTGTGATTCATGATGGTCCGTTAAACATCATTTGATGGTCACCATTATCGTTCATAGTTTTTGATATGCAAACAAACATCCATCATTCCATGATGGAAAATGCTACTTTAGTACTAGGATGGTTAACCATTAAGAGAAGTTTGATTCTCATGGACCAACAATATACGATGGTTCAAACTATGCATTTCTTTGATAGTTTAATACGAATTCTTGTTGGTTCTCAGAAATAAGCCATCAAAACGATTTGCTTGTTTCTTATGTTTGCCCATCAAAAATCAGTCCGAATTCTTAGATTGGGGAGATGGTTGTTCTTAATCTTTTCAACATTTGTTTTCAAAGAAACTATGATGGAAATTTGTGACCGTCCACTACGGTACAATAATCCATTTCCATGACGGTTTAGTACTAATTATTGATGGTTTAGCAGGAATATACTATAAAATTTTTTTTTAATGTTTGTCCATCAAAAATCAGTCCGAATTCTTAGATTGGGGAGATGGTTGTTCTTAATCTTTTCAACATTTGTTTTCTAAGAAACTATGATGGAAATTTGTGACCGTCCACTACGGTACAATAATCCATTTCCGTGACGGTTTAGTACTAATTATTGATGGTTTAGCAGGAATATACTATCAAATTTTTTTTTAATGCTTGCCCATCAAAAATCAGTCCGAATTCTTAGATTGGGGAGATGGTGGTTCATAAAAGTTTCAATATTTGATTTCTAAAAAAACTATGATGGAAATTTCTGATAGTTTAACATGAACAAACCATCAAAAACAAGTTGCTATTCTTATGTTAGACCATCAAAAATCAGTCCGAATTCTTAGATTGGGGAGATGGTTACTTATGTTGGCTACCATCAAAAATATAATGGTTTATGATGGAATTATTGATGGTTACCATTAAGATTATGTTGGTCCATTAATGGAAAACCATCAAAAATTATGACTTTTGTATTTTTTAACCAATAAATGGAAATAAATAACAAAATTTGATAGTTAACGTTGCGCTGCAGTTACACTAATGTACCATTGGTGAAAGTTTGAGATTTAGCTGATAGAGTATGTACTCTAATATCAGAAATGTGTAGTAACAACTCTGGGAAAAAAATGATGACATATCTGCGACTCGAGCATCAAGAAGTCATTACACTAAGGCGAGATTCACCATTCATATTATCGCAATAAAAAAAATCAAGATACTAAAAAACATATGGAAATTCGGAGAAAAAAATTTCCAGCAAAACAACCGAAATAGGTCTTTGATTTATGATGTAATCAGCTCGCATCACGCGTATTCTATTTTTTTACATTAGGTCTGTAACATGATCGCCATTGGTGATTATAGTTTGATATCCCGGTAGCCATTTTTCATCCATTGGCGACCGCTAATTTAGAGCTCTATTCTAAGGTCCTATTGAAATTTGGAGAAGAGACTTCGATCTTAGGCCTCTCTTTTTGTAAACTAGGCCCTGTTAATGATCAGAAAAAAATCTTTGCACTTGCTTTTACTACAAAGAATGTAATGGTAATCAGCCATTCCTCGTCCTATGCGTCTCTACAAACCGACAGGTTGTTAATTGCTAAGGAAAGAACCGTTGGAAACTTATTCAGGGATGTATGAAGGATAGAGCAATTTATAAATTTAAAAAACGAGAAAAAATGGCTTTCATATTGGCTAATGTAACGCACTTCTCTTTTATATATTAACAAATACATTAGCTGTTGTATATAACTAAATATTATCTCTGAAACGTAAAAATTCTCCCCCTTATCATATTAGCTGAAAGTCTTCAAAAATGGGATAAAAAAAGTGGTTTATTTATTATTTAAATATCGTAAACACCAGAACGTTCATAAATTTAAATAAATAATTGATTAAAAAATTACACTACTAATAAGTTCAATTATTAAAGAGTAAATAAAAAAATGAAATTTCAATACCAGAAAAGCACAGAGATATATTTTTACAAATTTAGTTTCAGTTTGATATCGTTTTTTGCACTTCCAACGCTGTTTTGCCTTCGATTTTTTTTCTTTTTCACTTTTTTTTTCTCTTTCTTTCTCTCTTTTTTTGTTTTTTTACTCAACGCAAAAATTCAGAGCTATCCTTTTTTTCATCAAACAATAGTTGCATCGATAAATGGTCAAGTTTTAGGAATCAGTTTTTATCAATTTGTTTTATTTATGCATGCATAGTTTCATTAAAAAAAAAAAGAAATAGAAACTCTAATGTTGAATTCAATTTTAAGTACGCTAAATGTTTGGAAGTCATTAACACAAGAATATTCAGTTGTGTTCAGAGAAAATTATGTTCATAGAGCGTTCTCTTATAAAGGATACATTTCACACACAAAAAAAAATGGCTGACTAGTACAGAATTATAATAAGTTGTATTCTATTTATACGAGGAAATGCTAAATAATTTTTTTTTCATTTATGAAAGTTTCATTATTTCAATTCTAGCAATCATCCTTTATTTGTAGAACTCATTTTAAGCACGTAAAACAAAAAAACATGTACGGGGAAAAAAAATAACATTGTAAATTAAAATTGAATTTGCCGCATGGATCCATTTTTTTTTCAACAATAGGTTACTTATAAACACTGGAAACGTACTTCTTTTTCAATAAATCTGTTTTATCTATATCACCTATCACAGCTAACTGGAATTCCATCGTTAAAAAAAGAATCGTGTGTGTGTGTGTGTGTGCCTTTTCTTAGTTAACATTAAATTTTAAAAGAGAACGATGGCTTTCGGCCTTTTCTTTTCAAGACAAGAAGAAGAATTGAGAGCGAGTGTCTCTTAGGCGGTATTTTTTTCAAGGGCAAGGAAGGCATCAAAAATTCACCGGCAAGTGTGTCCTCTTTCGTGAAAATATTCTGTCTGTGACCGCCAAAAAAGATTCCCAACTCAAAACATGACCCATTGCGAAGGAAATCGGGGTCAGTAAAAGGGTAAATATGTCCCAATTCCCAAACTCGCATCGGACTTCAACGTTAAGTGATTAAAATTCCGTCTCTCTTTCCATTTCTTTTGGGCATTTGACATTAAAAGAATGTTTGGAGTGTGTGATTTCGACCGCTGACACTGATTTTAGAACAAGATCTTAAATGTCATACGATTCTTTAATGAGCATGCAAAGTTTTATAATTACGAGCATGGTGATTTCTATATTAGGATTCTTATGACAAACTGCTTAAAAGAAATTGGGTGTATGGCCGTGCAGATACAGAACTGGGCGATCTGCTAGGGTCGTCCAATGTCCGCTAAAATTAATGTCTGTCATTTATGAGCACATCCTATACCTAATCTTCAAATTAACGTAGGATGATCTGCCGAAGTGCGAAATATGAATTTTTTTTCTAAGCAATGTACACATTAACGGATTCCGCATAGTTGAAGTTCAAGTGTTTTTTTTAAAGAGTTTTGTAAATGATTGATAACTTGTGACAAGTTAATACAATAAAAATATCAACTATTTTGTTTCATTATATTAATTAATATGTTTATTAATCATCATTTGATTCCTTCGATATCAAAAAAAGAAAAACATTTTAATTTCCTTAGTTGTAATGACATTCTAACCGTTTGTTTCACTGCAATGTTGATAGATTCTTTTAAACTGATTCGTTGTTTGCTTAATTATAATGATTTAATTCCTTTGGTAACAAAATGAATAAATAACATTACAGTCCCTGGCCAAGTTATTAGAATAAAATTCTATGCGAAATCTTAATTATCAGGTGATACTATACATCAGCTTTTATTGTTTTTTACGCAGCTGAAACCGGTTTGCACTTGCTCACGATCGTGTATCAATGGGTTGAATTAGACGACATATTATATATATATTCGACGATTGGTTATAAGTTAGACGATGTATTATATAACTGTCGAGGGGTGTGGTTGAAGGAAGGGCCATGAGGTGTAGATCATCCGCCAACTGCCTGTGCTAGATGTTGTATATCCCCATTCAAATGAAAAACACAGATTTTTGTAGACGAAGGCATTCATTCAGCATCTTTATTTTATCTCGGTTTTAAGAACATGTTCATTTCAGTATACGGCTCATCAATTCACAAGAGCCTAGCTGGATCCTCCCTGTGTGCTCCAGGGAGTAGATAGTAATTTAATTTAAGTCATTGGAATAATAATTGTTTTCTTGCTGAATTACATGATGCATCAAATAAATAATTAGAAGATAAGGAAAAACTTATTATGGTAAAAATCAACGATTAAACTCTAGAGCACACAGGGGGATAAAAACAAAAATTATCCTGCTGCTGAAAAAGCAACCAACTTCTCGAGATCCACGGGGAATACTGGTCTATCTCCAAAAGATAGCGTCCCCTCCCTAGCGGTTGCAAGAATCTCTAAAGACGAGCTATGAGTCGAGCCCTAGAGATCCTGCAAAGGCAATGAAGAGGGCGCTCCTGTTGGAGACAGCCCAGTATGAAAAGTAAATATTGTGGTGATCCCATGATCACACCACAATAACTATAGAATATTTATTATATCAGTATATAATAATAATGAGACCAAATTATTAGACGCACTGTAGTTTTTGAATAATGACATGTTTTGCATGAATTTGTATGCAATACTTTTATGTTTACACACTCATGTAATGGGTTTTTAATCAGGAGATTTTTTACATACTTCCTATTAGTATCTATATTATATAAAACGCTAATACGTACGTATGTATGTATCAATAAAACCGATTATATTTCTTTTCTCGCGCTGGCAACAGTTTTCATTTTTAATTGTTAGGTTTCGGCGCGCAAGAGCACGTAGTGAGCAACCAGATAACAATAACCAGAGTGAGCATTATCAGGTTGTTCAATTCAGATTCATGCACTAAAAACATGACAATATTTAATTTAAACTCAATTAGGAATTAATTAATTAATTGAAGTGAGAATGCTTTAAAAGGCCGCTGTTGAATTGATATTTTTCTACTGGGAGCTACCTAAACGTCTAAAAAACGTTTAAGTGTTTGTATTGAATGCATTGAATTTTTTTATATTTCGCGTTTATTTATGCATTGAATTTTCACGCTTTAAAATGCAGAATATTAGTGAAGCAATATTTGATAATTTATTTTGCTAATATGTTTCTTATTTAGCTAATGTTTTGATTTTTTCACCATGTACAATCTAAATAGCTAATATACTTTTTTAAAAGCCAATAAGAACATTGGTAGAATTCTTCTACATAAGTACAATACTATGTCTTTGATGATAAAATACTATGTCTTTGATGATAATATATTATGTCTTTGTGCCAGAACATTGTGTTCATTGGCGAGCGAGCCATGGTTCACGGCGTGAGAACCACATAGGATTGCGTAGCAATTCTCGGGGGTTGGCGAGCGTTAGCGAGCAGGTGGCGGAGCCTCCTAGTTTAACTTATTGCATTACAGTGTTAACCAACTGATACTGGAGCGTAATCAAATGCAAACCGGTTTCATCCGAGTAAAAACAATACAGCTGAATAGTATCACCTGATAATTATAATTTTACATAGAATAGTACCAGTATAGCCCCGGAAACAATTTACGTGATATGCTATTCTTTAAATAGACCTATGTGCCGCATAGGACAAAATTATGAAATTTCGCTCCCGGCCAGTGGTCAATAGTAGTAACTTTTGAAAATTTCGAAAATATGAGGCCACTTTTCTGAAATTCAAAATTCTATACGATTAAAAAAAACCTAATATTATTAATTTAAATATTTCCCGCAATATTTACCATATGTCCATTTCTAAGATTAAGAAAAATTTTCCAGCCTCTTTAAGTAGGTTTATGTACTATACTTAACGTTTTCAACGAATAAAATTTAGAGTTCTTAAGCTATTAATGTAACATAAAATTTACGTTTTTAAACAAACATAAAATTTATATTTGTAAACAAACATAAAATCCATGTTTACAAACAAACACAACATGTATTTGTTACGAAATGAATATGAAATAATTGTAATCTTAATAAAATTAAATTAATTAGATTGCTTTTAAATGTTATAGGTCATAAATTAAAAGAAATACTAATATGTAATTAACTCAAGTGAAGACTTGGATAAAAAAATTTAATAACCCTGAAATTTAAAATCAGTGGTAAAATAACCTGAACAGTTCAGGAATGATTACACCCTTCCCGAGTAAATTGAAATAAGCTCTTGTTAATTTTGTCCGTTAAAGGAAGTTAATTTTGCTCTCTACTATGACGTTTTCGTTATCAATCAACAAAAAATTCAAAATTTTTAAAAAATAAGAAGTATTTTTATATTAAAATAGTTTTTTTATCAAAATTACTTTAGGACATCCTGTTTAAGCAAGCTATTGATTTTAAAGATTTAAGAAAACGATTTGAATTAAAAATAAATATATAAAAAAATTGAAAAACAAAAAAAATCGGAATTTTTTGTAGAGCGCTGGTAACGATTAAAAACAGAAAAGAAAAAAAAAATTGTGATCGCTTTACTACGATCACTGGTTACCCATTGTCCAAATGGTAACCAGTTTAATTAACCAAATTTTTTCAGGTTTGACTCCGATAAACTCCACAACATTTCAAATCCTGCCTATGTACGTGTTTCAAGACGTCGCAAAATACTTTTCCTTCCTCAGTATTCACATTTATATTAAAATCACCGTCAAGTCAGTAATTATAAGTTAATAATAAAAAAGAATATAAAAATACTTTAAATTATTATTATGTAAATACATTAAGAATGTCTGCTAGTGAAAAGAAAAACAGCAGCGGTCGCCATAGCAACGCATGCAATGACGACGCATGCGCACTGCTTACTATTACTCTTGTACGCAGTTGAAAAGTACGAGGACGTTCACATTAAAGTGCGTACGCCATGAAACCCAAAACAAGACCCATTGGCAAAATGGCAAAAAAATTAAAAATTTCATTGGCAAAAAAATTTAAATTATAATAAATTCAACTATATTCGTTAACAATATCTTTTCAGGTGGATATTAAATTTTTTTTTCCCAATCTATCAAGTATTCAGAGTGGGCGATCCAGTTGTACTGCGATAAAACATCACACTGATGATGTGTGTTCCAAATTACTTTCAAAATGAACGTCGTAATCAATTGTTTTAGGTAAATGTCTTCGAAAATAAATAAATAAAAACATTTCAAACTCTGAGGTCCATATCGTGTGCCATTCCACTCCGATGAAGGCCAAATTCTTGAGCGAGATTCACCAAAACTCAGTCAAGAAAAACGGTTTCGCCTCTATGCCGATAACTGCAGTTTCCGATGATGCCTTTTATTTTATTTAAAGAATCACTCAGCCATTTAGGGTTTGTTTGCTTTTTGTTAAAAAAAATAAATAATTATGATACTTCTAAGAATAATCTTTTTTTTTTTCTGTGTCCGTATACAGCAGGAAGGGAACGAAAATAGTTTAATCAATTTTTTTTAAGCATCAGTTTGATAAGATAAAGTGGATCGTGTCGGAAAGATTCCAGACCTTTCAACTTTGAAATTTAATATGGAAAGATAAACCTAGTAACGTAACCATTAACTAAAAAAAATCACAAAATGCACAGTGTACGCAAACGAAACACAACAATTAAGTCTCGTTCAGAGTAAAAGTGAAAAAGATATAACTATGAATTATAATTATAGCTATATATATATACAGTCAAATTGCAGTGCGGATATAGTGAACCGAAATAATTTCGGTCCCCTGAAGGTTCACTATTGCGGGGTTTGACTCTCTCTCTCTCTCTCTCTCTCTCTCTCTCTATATATATATATATATATATANAACTAGACAAATCAGTTAAAGCAGTGTTCCCCAACCTTTTTATCACCGCGTGCCTGTCAACGTTTGATAATTTTACCGCGGCCCGCTGGGGGGGTATATTTTAGATTATTTTGATTGATTAATTTTAATTTAATTGCATTTAAACATGCCTTCAAAATCAAATACAGTTACACCAAAAAATAAATATAAACTGATTTAAAATTTTTACTTACCGAACGTTAAATCAATGAGTCACGATCGAGAGAGAAGACGAAGTTCTTCATTAGTTCCAATGTAAATTTCGCGCCTCGCTTTCATGTTATACTTATATTTACAGTTATGATGATTGATTTTTTTTTTAATTAAAACTAATTGAAAGAGAAAATAGTTGCGGTGGTTTTCTTTTTTTTTTTACTATTTAAAATATTAAAAAATTTACGTCACTACTTTCGGAGCCCCTTTTTTTTTAAATAAATAAAATTTTAATGGAACACAAATATTTTTAATTTGGGTTATAAACCTAGGAATTTAAATTCAGTTTCGATGAAATGGGCAGCCCGGTACCATTTGATCCGCGGACTGAGTTAAAGTATATAACAGATGAAAAATTTTATATTTTACTTATTTATTCCATGAAATAACTAATGATAGACTATTAAAGGGGAAAATAGACAATTTCTGATATATTTTATAAATCATAAATAGCTCAAATCTCTCGAAAAGTACATTTTATCCTTATTGCGGATGATTAATTGATGAATAATAAGGAGAAGCAGATGATATAATTTATTATTTTTCATATTAATAACTAAGTCTATTTAAGAGCAACGGAATGAAGCGTGTAGACCAGGGATGGCGAACCAGTGGCACGCGTGCCACTTATGGCACGCGACACAATATTTTGGGCACGCCACCGATCACATAGTTTACTATGAAGCCTATTAACAATTCAATTAAAATTCGCAAAAAAAGAACAATTAAAGCCAAAAAAGCAATTAATAACCGCAAAAAAACAAACGAATAATAAATAACTAGCAAAAAATATAACAGTTCTGCTTAAACTAATATCTTATAACCCTAATATAAGTTATTTATCATGTAATCTGCAACAACAGAAGTCACACTGATGTTACTTTAAGTTGAATTACGCGTATAACTGAGACATTGCAAAAGTTGAGAATAACATTTTTTCGTAGTAAATAAAGAGTTTTGAGTTGATAAAATTTAGTATTATTATTTACCCAATAATCACGAAGTCAAAACTATTTGTCGGCACGTCTATGACCTCATTAAAATATATTTGAGAAAAAATGGCACGTTGGTGCATGAAGGTTCGTCACCCCTGGTGTAGACGCACACACTAGTCATTGCGAAGCAGCTATGAGCAGTTCAAAACTAACTAAAAGCATCTGAAACCGGAATTTCATTCTTTTACTTTTTGTACATGTAAATTGATGTGGTTTACTTATATTATAGGTTTGTAAAAAATTGAGTTATGCAAACAAAACAAAAAAATCGCAATAAATTAGTCATTGATCTAAATTTTTATAATAATGAAAAATAATACCGAATTATCTTATTATAATAACAGCGAATACTAATATAATTATAACGAATATCAATAAAACAATAAAGAATATTAACAAAATAATAACGAATATAAATAAAACAATAACGAATATTAATAAAATAATAACAATATTAATAAAATAATTACGAATACTGATGTAATAGTACCGAACACTTTTCTCTCAGTATTAATATTACTGTAATTATGAAATGCGAATTGACTTATTAGCATTAATAACAAGATTTAATCAACTGCCAAAAATTTGAAACAAACACATTCTCTCTCGAATAATTCTTATCTCGTTTCTTCTTTGATTTAAAAATATATTTCGCTGTGTATTTTATTATACATTCAAGTCACAAAATTATGAGGAAAATTCATGACTTTGAAATTACGTATGGATTCGAATTTAACTCACTGACACAAAGACGACTCAACTCTGTCATGCAGAACCGCATAATTTTTATTCTTTTCGTACTGTGATGACACCAATGAATATCTATGATAGTGACGGCAGACGATATTTTTAATGCAGATGATATTTTTAAAGCAGACGATAAGACTTGATATTGACAGCAAATATGCTAACTAGATCTTAAAATATGTTTTAATTTGATAGGAGATTTCGCTAGATTTTAAAGTTTCAAACTGTATCCGCGTGTATTGTCCCATATCACGGTCATTGGTCAAACTCGAGGGGAAATAAAAAAGAAAAAAAGAAAAGAGAACAACTTTCCAATAATTTGAAGAAAAAAAAGAAAGCTCTCCTATGGGTGACCCGATTCTCATACATCTTCGCGACGTAAAAAGATTGTCATCTCTGTGTAATTGTACGTTTTTTTTTCTTTTCTTTTCTTTTCTCTTACCCCTTTCATAAGAGTTCATAACTTCAAATAAATAAATTTAAAAAAAATCATAAAAAAGTAAGACGAGGAAAGAAAGATACATTTAAATGACGCTAACAGAATAAAATAAGAGTATTCTGAATAATCTACAGAAGAAAAAAAAAATAGTTCATTTATAAAACATAAACAAATTTTTTTTTTTTGTATCAGTGAAATTACTTTCATCTGATTCCTGTTCTTAGTAGAAAGTATTCGATGCAAAAAAACATTTTTTTTACTTAATTATTTCTTAAAAAAGATAAGTACAATTATTGTAGAAATTTAGATCAAAAAGATACTTCTAACGTGCCTTGGGGAAGAAAAAAAAAACAGGACATCAAAAGCTTCTATATTTATCTGGGTGGTAAAAATGTTTGGGCTAAAATCTATAAGAGGCATTTATCTAAGGATCATAATACGCTTTTACTTCATTTATCGGAGCTGGGATTGAGGTTCTAAATTCGATCCCCTCCTGCTGAAGAATCCCCGTGTAGTAAACGGTGACTGGTGAAAGGTAAAATCTGTCGGGTCACAAAGTCCTCCATATTGAGTACTGAATTGGAAATGGATCGTTCTCTGATTCAAATCAAAAGTACAATCTGTAGATGAATGAATGGGACCACCCTATAAACGGGATGTGACGTGTGTGTGGCTAAAGTCAAATTCTTGGCCATAGATAACGTCACTGAAACTCAAGGGACGCACCCTCTGCCTTAAATTCGCTTGATTTCATCAAACAGGCTTGCTGGTGTTGGCAAGTAGCATTCGAAACAACAACAGCTTCATTCATTATTATTATTATATATTTTCTAACTTAATTTTAAAACGAACTAAATTTCCAACTCCTCATTGAGCTAAAAGATGGCTCTTACTACTCATACATTTTGTTTAACTTGGATTGCTTTAGGTTAAATTTTAAAGGAATTAGTTAAATTAGTAAATTAAATCTCGTATGTCAACTTACTCAAGTAGATAAAAAAAATATTTATAGCTCATCGTGTGAGAATTCATAAAAGCAAGGCGATCTAATAAATTTAACTCACGGAGCTATGACATGCGTTATTTTCTAATGTTTAACTTTGATAAATAAACTATTATTTTTTTTTTAGCTTTTATTCTTTTTTTTTCTAAAACTCCTTGTGTGATTTCTGGCTATTGATATTTGCTAACTCGAGCGTAATATCATTAATTATACCCCATTAATTCCGTTTTATAATCAGTTTTACGGACTTTTCTGGTTCGTTTCATCGTTTTGGCAATGCATGCAATAATAATAAAACTGTTTATTGAGTAATAAAATATTAGTCTGCATAAAATTTAATGACTATAATGTACTTGAAAATTGTTTTATGATTATTTTAAGAGGGTGATTACAGAAGAAGTTACTTAAATATGTCAGGGAACAGCTGCGATTGAGGAGAAACTATATATAAAAAGGAGGAAAAAACATCGTTGATCAACACATATGAATAACCGGATTTAAAATATTTATATTTTTAAAACTATTACAGATATTAGAATATGTAAAACACGAAATTAATGAAAAATGCATCCATATTTTTTTCCTATTCTGTTACAAATGCTCGTTGTGCGTCCATTTCGCAACATGACACACAGAGCCTGACAAAGGTAAGGAAATACAGGGCAGTTGCCCCGGGCCCCAAATCGAATAGAAAGTATATTTTAGGTTTCCTTCTTTAATGAACTTTTTTTTTAAACAAAATATCAGTACAGTGTATAATAAATACGTCAGTTTCATGTTAGCTTCTTCATTAATCTATCGTATGAACACAATCTATATTTCGTAAATCTATGGTTTTCTGGTACAGAATTCAGCTAAATTTACGCAATTATGATGGACATATTTGGCCAATCAAAAGCATGTATTTTTACATATCGCAAAATGCAATGTCTTTATAAAAATACAGGCATCTGATAGGCTTATGTGACACATCGTAGTTGCGAAAATGTAGCTGAATTCCACCCTAGTGTCAACAAGGATATGAATTTATCGCAGCTAGATGACAAAGTTAACAATCAGAAAATTGCATTCGGTATGATGGACATAGAATTGTCAGAATATCAATAAAATAGACAGGAGATATTTCGTCTCACCTTTTGGGGGGGGGATTTAATAGCTATTTTAGATTCTAGTCAATTTTCTTGTTATATATGTATAACGAGGTGAAAAATTTAAATACCTCCCTAAAGTTAAATACTTCGTTACTGAAATAGTGAAACAGAGGGAGCCCACCAAAGAATATTTCTCCCCGGGCCCCAATTAGGCTAAGTCGGGGCCCTGATGACACAACATCTAATCTAAAATCAAGTTCATTCCATCTCGGTTTGTTGTTCCTTCTTAATGCTGAAAAAAAATTCTTGCAAATCTAGCAGTGTTTTTGGTCTATTAGACTCATGAATAGTTTCCATGAATTACACGAACTGAACCGATTCTGAATTATTAACGCGATCTAGGAAACCAAAAATATTTTCTAAAACGTTCCGTTTCTAAAGATGTTTTTATATTGGATTATTGAGTAAAATATCATGTGGATATTGGATAATCATGCGGATTGAGTAAATATGTGAATATTGGATTATTGAGTAAAATATCACGTGGATATTGGATTATTGAATAAAATATGTGGAGTGCTTTTCTTCAAATGAATAATTTTTTTATCTGCATTTGCATGTTAATTCTTTAAGGTATCCGACTAGTTTCGACAACTTTTTTTTAAATATTAATATGAAATTTTAAAAAAACTAGTTCATGTGTTTTTATACGTAAGTATAAAAACACATGAACTAGATTTTGATTAACTTTCGTTGACGCAATACTGTTTTTGAAAATTTTTTTTTATTAGCACATGACTATATTAATACGAATTAGAGAAAAATAAATTTAAAAAAATAATTTTTTTTTTTAGTAAGTATAAGTAAATTTTTTATATCGCGGGGAAAAATATTGATTTAATAAAATCTAATAAAAGTTCAAACTCTGAAAATTTGCTTATAACAACTTAAAAAATAAGGGTAGTCGTAAACGAAAAAGGTTTCCAATTAATTAAAAGTTTAAATGTATTCGACTTAATTTAAACAATGAATCACTCTTTTATTCTACATTTTTTAACTCATTACTGTTTTTCAAATTTGGTCGAAATTAGGGAAAAACAATCTTAAGTTTTAATTTTTAGAATTAAATTAATTAAAGTTAGAATGAATATTAAAATTCCTTTTCTAAAGACACTAGATGAAAAAAATAATAACTGCGAAAATCCGCATAACTATTTTTTAAGTTGTTATGCGGATTTAATCTTAATTCCGCATAACTGTTCACCCTGTTTTATCAAAAAGCGAACTGTGTTTTTTTAAATTTATTCTAAATTAAAGAAATTCACATAGCGAATTCCTGCGTAAAACTGTGTGTCTCAAATTGAAGTTTGAGGCAAGCACATGATTTTCTTTTTTTTTTCATGCGCAAGTATAAAGAGCAGTAAAACTATTTAACAGTATATTATAAAAAAATAAACAGAAAAAAAAACTGTTCATTTTATTAGTTAAATTTTTAAATATTTTAAAGAAATTTTTTTTCTTTACTGAAATGTGTTTACTTTTGACATTACATTTGCAATTACACGTATTGCTTTCTTCTTCATAGTGGGACATACTATAAATACGTAGACGCACTATCTTTTTGCAAGTCTTTCGATCTTTTTCTTAAAAATTTTATCATTTTTTTTTTAACCATATACTTGCCTCCGTCAAAGTTTGCTTGTTAAAATTGTTCGAAGTCTTATAGAACAGTAACTGAGTAAAAATAAACGATGAAGGAAATTGCACATTCACCTTTATCTCTGGCTTTCTTTTCTTGTATTCGAAACGAATTCTATATTGAGTGACAGGTGCTCCGAATAAACAGTGCGATTCTTAGTGCAAACGATTTACAACCAACCAACTGTTATAAAACGGAATTAATAACAGACTTTTTCTGTCATTTGAAAACATCATAAAAACGACAGTTCAGAATCCGAGTAGTAACATAGCCTATTTCGAATGAAAACCTATTCACGGATGGCTACTTTTGCAACTAATCCAGTCACACATTTCAACAAACTGTCTTAGCTAACATTTGCAAATGAACAGTGTGAAGGAAGCGAAAAACCTTAATAGCTTTTAATCTAATGATCGAATTTTTCGTACACTAACATGCAATCTTAATGATTCGAGAAATCGACCTTAAATATGCTAATTCAGCTTTTACCAAACTTTTTAGTTGTGCGGACTACCAATTTTGTAAAAGAAGAAACTTTTCAAATCTACTAAAAATAAAAATATAAGAAATACATGTGAAACAGACACCTACTGTATTCCTATGGCGTATATATGCAAATATATAGTAACTAGTGAAAATTACTGTACAAGAAGAATTAAGATATTTTTTTTTTATATTAAAGAAATAACTTTAGGGAATAACTTTAAAGAAACAAATTTACTTAACACTGATGTCCTATCACTTAGCTAGTAGAACTGTAATAAAAAGTTTAAAAAAATTAAGATAAAATAAGTTTTAAAAAAAATTCTTAATTTTATATTTAACACTGCTTGTCAATTACTTGCGAGTCCAAATGTTAGTGTGACATATGAAAGTGAAACCTACACAAAGGCCAAAAAAGATGAAAACGGCTTGAAGGTGTTTGAACGAAAGGTCCTGAGGAGAATAATGGGACCTATTAGATATATGACTTATATCTAATAGGTAGATATAGGACCTATATGATAGAGGAGAATGGATAATTAGGTCAAACCTAGAAATCGAGAAAATCATAAAAGAAAAAATCATAAAAGAAAAAATATTGTTCGATGTATCAAATCCCAGTGCCCCTCATGGCTTAGACAGGTAGAGAGGAGAGACAATATTTAAGGCTTGAAAAAAATAATCAACTGGCCCAGAAGCCGCTCAAGGAAAAGTTGGAAGGAAGACGTTATTGACGACTTGGAAATAATGAAGATATATGGCTGCATGGAAAAGAATTGTGAAACAAGCCAGGGTCCACTAAGTGTTGTAGAAGTTTATCCTCAAGTCACTCTCAATACTCAATTTGTTCCAATATTTATTTTTCAAAAATTTAAAAATGCTTCATTGACATAAGTTCACGGCCCAGTACCATGGGTTAGAAACCAGCGTGCTAATTTATTAATACGAACAGTATTTTAAGTAGTAAAATTGGTAACAAAAGTAAAAATGGTGCTAGGAAATCTGAAAGGAAAAAAATTAATTTTCAAAAATTTTCTTTTTAGAAAAAAAAATATATCATGCTTCGGAGTAATAGTAGTTCTGATTCTTCAAATATTTCGACCGTATTATGTTAATGGGTGGCCTTGTTTGCATAGTATCCTCTTTACTTTTATCCATTTTTAAATACGAAACATTAAAATTCAATAAGTCTGTTACTTTTACCTACATGGCTGCGTAGGGTTAACACTAACGTTAGATGACTCGTGAAAAAATTATAGTAATCACTCGTTGTTACCGTGGAAACTATATGATCCTCTATTTTTCAGAATAACTAGGTACTTCATATGAAATACCTAGACAAGAGTCAGTTAAAGTTTATAAAATTAAGTAAAGTATGAAATGCGGCTCTCGAAAGTTTCTTGAATCGGTTCTAGATGCTTTTAGTCAGTTTTGGACGTATGCGTGTAGGCTTCATTCCGTTGCTCTTAGACGATGTTATTAATTCATAATCAGTAGGTAACATAACGACTATAGTTAGTTGCGACTATAGTATAGTTAGTAGGTAAAACACATACTAAGATCTGACTGACTGCAGAACTCACAGGTTTTAAACGCAAAATTTTTTAAATCTCTTTAATCTTTAAAAATGTTTACAAGTATTTATTTATTAATTATTGCTTTAAAAAAAAGTCATGCATTGACTATTCGTTTAAGGTTTTCTTATTTTAATCAAACGGAAATTTATAATACAGTTTTGAAAAATTTTCTTTTTTAATACTTGTTATTACAAATATTTTAAAACATATTAAAACTATCACTTTTCAGCCTTCAATGAGCCGCTCTCAGACCTTTAATTGTGATTATAATTAGTCTAAAACACACATTAAAGCTACTTCATTTTAACCCTAAATGCACCGATATCAGATTGTTTTTCATTCATTGCACTTAAAATACATTTAAAACTGTTAATTGTAATTACAATTCGTTTCTGTATTTCAGTGTGTGTTTCGCCGTTAAAAATAAGAATAAATACATATAACATATTAAAATTATAGCGTTTTAAACCCTCAATGCACCACAATTAGGCCGTTTTTCAATTATCCTAATTACTAAACTATACTAAAACTATCACGCTTTAAGCCTTAACACACCGTGATCCTATCGGTACACCAGCGGCTATCGTATCCAGGGTGCGTAGCCAAATCTTTCAACAAAAAAAGCATCTTTTAAGCACTCAAAAGATATTTTTAAGTACAATATACATTAACAAAATGCAAAATAATTTTCAAATACTTTACATGATCATGAGAAAATAACTATGAACTCCTTTCTTGAATAAATTAGCCATTATAAAATGATCAAGAGATTTTTCGGTTCGATATCAGAGACTGGAAATTGAAGCCTCAAACTGAGAATACGTATCTTGCAAAATGCAGCAGAGTTGCACATGAGAGTGCAATAATTTCACCAAACCCAGCTCAGTAGACGCACATGCGGACCGGCAAAGTAGTTCATCAAACATGTGAAATGATTGCATCAGGCTTTCATACGCTATGGACTGACGGTACGCCGAAATGGAATGTGGTTGAATGAATTATGAAAATGTTGAATAGAACAATGTGAAAAGCACACTTTTGCATAATACGCAGTGGAAATCGACATGGTAAAGAAAAAAAATCTCATTTCTAAAAAAGGGAAAATTAGACTTCTTTTTAAAAACACCCAATGAAAAAAAGCACCTTTAAGTGCTTTTGAAAAACGAAAATAAGCACCTTTAAGCACTTTTTAAAAACGCTATGTACCATGGTTTCATATTAGCATACAAACTATACATGCGGATTAATAAGAAGCAAAATAATTCAAATATCACATAAGTCTGTTTCAGGGGGAAGACTTATAAGTTACAAAAAGAGAACGTAGAGAATGGATAATAACTTACCGGCGGCAGCGGTGATCAGTTGCAACCACTCAGCGAGCATGGCCAAAGGATTGTGTAGAGAAAGATGGTCAGCACAGAAACCCATATAGAATAAGAGAGTCGCTGACCTGGAAGCATCAGGTATGATGACCCAGAAAAGAAAAAAGGAGAACTTCTTTTTACCTTTCGATCTCTTCACTATAATCACTTCTCAGAAAGCGCGAGAAATAATAATCGAGCTGTGAATATCGCTTCAGGGGGGAAGGACAGTGAGAAGCTATCAAAGTATCTTTTTTTCTTCTTCTTTTTTTTGGTAACAAAATTCGATTGGATTCGGCCACATCAATAATTTGGTTCAAGAGAGGTATTTAGCGGGAAAAATTTTCGCAGGGCACCATACCAAAATTTTTCAAAGAAACGTTGTTTTTATTTTTTTAATGAAGATATAATAATCTACTAATAAACAGCTAGAGGTTTCGATCCATGCTCGACCTCGCTCGTCTACCCTCGGAACCTTTTCGGAGAACTTTGCAACTTCTAATTAAACTATAGGGGCCAGTTTTCTAGGTTGTGCTTCCCCCGTACTTTGAGGGTCAGAAATCCAAATCTGTCCTAAGATATATTCGTTCAGAGAAAACATTTTTGTGTCTGATTTCGCAATTTAAAATATCTTTTGCGTTAACTAATTAGCATATTAGTTAGCGCAAACGATATTTTAAGTTGCGTTATCTTAAGTTGAGCAAACGATATTTAAGATCGTTTGCGCCAATTATTACAACTAATTAGCATCGCAACTTAAAATATCGTTTGCGCTGTTGGTCATGAAAATACGATCATTAGAACAAAAGTTATTCAGGATAATATCTTTTTTTTTATCATTACATAATAACTATTAGTCTATAGTTTTTGTTCATAAATTAATGATATTTAAATAGTTTTTAACTTAAAATTATCTTGTTTAAATAGCTATATTTCTGGGAAATGTATTAACATCAAAAGTATAATTTTAAAATCTGACCCAGAAAATCTTCGGACTGCCTCATTGTTTCCAGTTCGAACTTATTTGTTCGCTCACGGTATTCTAGTGCATTTTAGTCTAGGCTTCGATGTATCTGATGTCGTCAATTTGTCATTATTATAGTTCTTTTTTTTTTACAGGAAAAAATAAAATCAATCTTTGCATGCTACTGCTGTGCCACATTGTTGTTATTATAGTTCTTTTTTTTTTTTTTACAGGAAAAAATAAAATCAATCTTTGCATGCTATTGCTGTGCCACATTGTTGCACGCTGCCGCTGGCTGGCTAATAAATTGAGCAATTTATTTGATTTGAAACTCATAGATTGAAAGTACGAACGCATGTAAAGTACCAAAACATGTAAACATGATATAAAGGAAAAATTGAGTTATAAAATGTAAATTTAATTGAATCATTTACGCTATTTGTATCTTTCGAAAAAGTCACATGCATTCAGGAAAAAATTCTTTGGTTTATCCAATCTTATTTTGTCAAAATTTCATAATTTATGAAACTGATATCAGTATTATTATTTTTTTTAAACTAAATTCTCAGTTATCTCTTATTCATGAGCAAAATAAATAAAAAATTAAATCATTTTAAATATTTTTCGATCTAAGCATCGGATTTTCATGAACTAATAGCCGATCAAAAAATTTTCAAAAAGATATGGGGCCGGGATAGCACTGGGTCCATGTCCAAGAGGTCGTGGTTTCGATCCCCGCTGGCCGAAGACAACCCGTGTAGTAAATGGTGACTGATACACGTTAAATCTGTAGAGTCACAAAGTCCTCCATGTTCCCATAAAAAGTCATACCTCTGGGGGTACTGATTCAGGAGTTTCCTTGTCTTCAGGATTAGGTTCAAAATTACAAAGCTACGGAGTTGAACAATAGTAGTCGTAAACCCAAAATTGGCCGTCGGTCGTACAATGACGGTTATTAAAAAAAAAGAGGGGATATACCAACTATGCTAATTAATTAGCGCTATCTATTAACTTACAGAGACAGGCACAAAAACGTACTTAGTCTGAATAAGCATACTTCTTTTTCGACAGACTTGGATTTCTCACCTTCAAAATATGGGGGAGAGGGGTATCTGTCGCACTACCATACATTTTTTCTCCAAAAAGTAGCGCATTAACTATGAAAAATTAATTACTACACACAAGTATTCACATGTTTGTTGCACCTTCCGGAGGCAGTGTTCCCAGTTTGAAACCATCATAGCACCAAGAAAAGTAAAACTTCTAAGCATCCACCTTTTTTCAGCAACTCTTTAAACAAAAGTTCTGATGTATGTCTTTATTTCAAAATATTAGATTGCATTTTCTAAAGTGCCGCTTTTCCTTAACTGAAGTTTTCTCGTTGTAAAAGGTGAAGTAGTAGAGTTAATTCAAGTTAAAGAGTCTTTTATTTAGCTGTTGAATTTTCAAAACTCATAGAACTTAGTAGACTTAATTAATTTAACCTCTGATGAACCCAGTGCCCAATATTTGGTACTGTTTTATCACTTAAAAATAACATTTAAAGATTATTTTATCTGTGTGCAGATATTTACAAGACGACAGTTTGTATAAAAATACATTTGAATTTAACCTTGTTCACTGCAATTTCTTTTTTTATAATGAAAAATTATAAGAAAATTAATTATAGTACATAAATATCTTATAATTTCAGTCATTTTTTTTCATTACTAAAATGTGAAGAAATACGCTAAAAAAATAACTTATACCTTGCAACACAATGCTAAAATCTAAAATGTATAATTTTTTAGTAACAATTAAAAATATCAAAAAACGTTTATTAGGTTTATTTTTTTTATTTTACTTTAAAAAAAATTATTTTATCGCACTTAAAAGTATACTCTGTTTTAAACTTATGATTAAAAATTTCCTTTTCTTCCATTATTTAAAGCTCGGGTCTCAAGAAATTAATTTAATGTTTAAAAGCCAATTCTTTTAAAAGATTATATGCTAGACATATTTGATTTTTTTTTAAATTTCCAGGACATGTTTTTTATGGAAAACTATTAGGCGCGTATTTCTTTCATGCTTGCGATAGAAAAACTCTGGAAATTTTAGGGATCAAATTTACTAAACCTCTGAAATTTTGGGAAAAAATTACATGAATTTGCAAGGTGCAATACTTTTTATGAAACCAGTGAATCACGAGTTATTTTATAACCGTTGTTGAACAGCCGACCTTTTACGTTGTTGAACATCGAATTTTTTGGGTTAACGACTGCTAATGTTCAACTCCGTAGCCGTGTAGCTTTGAACCTAACCCAGAGGACAAGGAAACTCCTGGATCAAATATTGGGCGAAATTTGCTTCGAGGAGGGCCTTTTTGATAAAACTAATCCGCATTTGCATTACACGAAGAGGATGACCACGAAAACCTCCCGCGGTTAGTCTGACGGCAAGGGTCTCTAACCCATGATCCGTCTACCACTGAGGGTATTTTACGTCAGCACTGCGGTCGGTACAAGCCGGATTCAAATTCGTATCGACCAGCCATCCCTGGGATCGAGCCCGGGTCACCTCATTGGGAAGTGAACACTATCTCCTGAGCCATTGCGGCTCATGGAGAGTTATTTGATATTCTACTACGTTCACGCCAATTAGGACATAAATACTTCCAGTGGTACTTTATATCGAAGTTCAATCAAAAACGGCTATTTTTTTTAAACCGTTAAAATCTACTAGTACCTGCAGTGAACGACAAACGTTATTAATTCCGTGAATACTAATAATACCGTTATAATAAGTAGTACATAAAAAATAAAAAGATGGGGTGATTTCTTTGCACTGACCTTAAAATTGAAGTTTCGCACAACTTTTAAAGTCATTAGTCTTCATCATAATTAAACAAGTATGAAATTTGCTGAAAAAGAAGATTTACAGTCTCAGGTCAAATTATTAGATGTAAAAAAAGATTCCATGTAAAATCTTAAATATCAGGTGACACTATACAGCTTTATTGTTTTTATACGTTCTTGTATGAATTGGTTAATATTGTAATGCAATACGTTAAACATAAATACTAATAGGAAGTAGTATATAAAAAATCTCCTGAATAAAAACCCATTACATGTGTGTGTAAATATAAAAGTATTGCATATAAACTCGTGCAAAACATTATAAAAACACTACAGTACGTTTAATAATTTGGTCTGATTATTATAATACTCGATATAATAAATATTCTATATTTAGATAACACATCGTCTAACTTATCCAATCATCGAATTTATATTATATATCGTCTAATTTATCCAATTGATACAGTAACGTAAATAAGTGTAAACCGGTTTCAGTAACGTAAATAAGTGTAAACCGGTTTCAGTCGAGTAAAAACAATAAAGCTGTATAGTATCATCTGATAATTAAGATTTTACATAGAATATTATAGAGCGTCTTATAATTTGTCCTGGGAGTATAGAAAAAAAAAATCAATTCACTGATTCAAGGTTACTGATTCACTTTTTTTACAATATGACAATTATGTATGAAACCCATACTTAAATGCAAAAATAACTATATGGGACTTAATTGGGGGGAAATAGTTACATTTTTCTACAAGGTGAGCAGCACTTTAAATCTAAAACGCAATCAACTAATATTAAACGAATATAAATCATATTTGGTATAACTATAATTATATTTAACTAATATTAATCATTTTTAATGATTAAGCAATGAAATGTGAAGAATTGAAAGTAGTTCTAAATTCTAAAACTTATCTTTTACAATCGTTAATGAACTTTGGGAAACATTAAAGATAACGAAAGTAAAGAACATTTTCAGGAATTCTAAAAGTAATTTGCTGTGCGATGCGACCGGAGTTGGGAATTTTTCGGCAAAAATGTAACCCTATTACCAGTTCATCTTTGAAGAAGTTTTCAAAGCCTGATATAGACTAGCTATCTCTACCTAAATTTCCCCTCAATGTTGTGAACGTGATAGAAAATAAAATAACAGTAATTACTTTGTTTCAGAAAAATAAAAAAGCATCGAAATCTCGATGAAAGAATGCAGTCAAATACATTGAGGTAATATTGATTTAAGCATTGATACTTATTTTCACTCAAAAACTTCCAAATTTAAAATAAAAAACATTTTTTAATTCAAATCTTACATTGTGCGTATAATTGGGTAAGCCACTATTCCACTTTTGCGTGAAGTTCATGCTTTACTTTACATTTATGATACGGAATATTTACATTACTCAAGGTAATAATAATCGTTCCGTATAATGAGTTCCTGTAAAACATAGTTAAAAAAGGAATTGTAAAAATGAAAGCTATATATAACGCATGGAAAATATTGTCTTACTAAAATTCTTTTTCTTCTTCTTAATTTTACAAAAGATAAGTAAAAAAAACAACTAAAATAAAAAGAACAGATTGTAAATAAGGGGTAGGTAGGTATTTTATTCACTAGAGCTGCACAATGGGCTATTGGCGACGGTCTGAAGACATACCCGCAATTTTGATCTCTCAGAGAGGGTGGCTCCCCTGCTTTGGTTGCCTGACAACTTTCGCGCGAAATCGTGCACTTTACGGTAGAACAGTTTAACGAGGACTGATACACCCTCGGTCCCTAAGCAGGCTGATCAAAGTGGTCACCCACCCGCTTACTGACGGTAACAAGTGATGCTTGCATTTGGTGTTCTACCAGGAACCGTGTCTTTACCATCAGTTCACTGCGGGACTTTAAATAAGGGGAAAGAATGCAGAATAAATATATGATTGTCTTTTTCCAAATACATTTATATCTTCAAAAATCAAATTAGAACATGGAAAAATAATATATTTTATTTTAGTCACATCATGAGGAATTGTCACAAGTTTTTTTGGAGGCACTATTTCATTCGCAGCATAAACCACGAATTGAGAAACTTTTATGTCCTGTTTCATGTCACTTTTTAAAAAGGCTAACTTTTTTTTTCTCGTTTTCATTATCCTCTCCTAGCAAACGATATGCAATATTTTCTTCTCTAATTAAAATACTTTCAATCTCAGTCAGCTCAGCTAACTTTGCTTGCATTTCATTTTTAAATTGAGTTAATACGAATCCCGATGCGAGATTTTTAAATTGCGAGAAGACGGATCATGAATAGCGGTTGCTGTGGGGATGTGTTTCTCAAAACTTTCTTTTGCAGATTCTCGATTTAAAAAAAAAAATCAACAAAAAGTTGTGATCGTCTTATTATGATCACTGCTTACCCATTGTTCAAATGCTTTTTTCTTTCTGGATTGACTCCGTTAAACGCCACAACCTTTCAAATCACGGGTTGCAAAAACTGTCCAAAATGATGTTTGTCGTCGGATTGATTTTCATATCATGCCTTAGTACGTGTTTCAAGACGTCACAAAATACTTTTCCTTCTTCAGTATTCATATTGAAATCACAGCCAAGCCTGCAATTATACGTTAATAAAAAAAAATTTTAAAAATACTTTAAATTATTATAATGTAAATACATTAAAAATGCCTTCTAGTGAAAGGAAAAACAGCAGCGGTCGCCATAGCAACGCGTGCAATGACGACGAATGCGTACTGTTTACTATTACTCTTGAATACTAGTGTGATAACGTCCAAATAAGTTCCGCACTCTATCAAACCCAAAATAAGACCCATTTTGGCATGAATAAAAAAAACATGATGAATGAGAAATAAATACATGAGGTCGGTGAGCAGAGCGAACAGAAAGCTCGCCATAGCAACGCATGCGCAATGACTTTTGAACACAGTTGAAAAGTGCGTGAACGCCATCATTTCCAAACCAAGACCCATTTNAAAAAAAAAAAAAAAAAAAACGGGAAGAAATCTTTTGTGGCACTGGGCAATCTTTCAGGGATAATTGTCGCCAACAATGGAAGTAGACCTAATACCATGCTTTGATGAAGTGAAGACGTGGTTATTTTATCCATCAAGCGAAACTAATTTTTTACTTACAAAACGAAATTCATTTTTTTCCCCTTAATTTGAAATTTCCTCAATTCTCTAGCATAAATATGTTAATATTTACCTTTTCTATTGTCTCCAACAAAAAATAAAGAAATCTTAAAAATTTCAAGACATTTTATTGAAGTTTTTAAAATTTAAGAGTATTTTATTTTTTGGGGAAAATTTAAAGACAACTTCGAACCCTGCTTTCTTTAAATATTTTCAGGGACAAAACTGTTCTAAAATAAACTTACATTTTTCTTCACAATATTTCTACTTATTAATTGCTAAAATTTTCCCAATCGTTTGAATGGCGTTTGCGTACCCCCAATTATGACCTGCTGCAATATAGGACGGCTCATTATTGTTTTCCAAACATTAGTTGGCAGTAGATTTCGATTTACAACTAGTCAACAGTAAAACTGCATGGTTCATTAAATTTTTAGATTGACTTTAAGTTTTATAATTTGAAAATTATGTAATATATTATTTATTTTAGGCAAACAAATAAAGAATAGTATACAAATATGCATTTATTCATAAAAAAATACAAAGAATGTGGCATAAAAAACATTAAAAAGTATCTAATTTTTTACATTAAAATTCTTTTCCCACTTAATTTACTACAGATATAAAAAATTTCACAGAAATTCTAAGCAGAAAAAGAAAACTTAAAATAATAACTAATCAGAAAAACTGTCGTTGAAGTAAGTTTTAAATAACTTTTTCCTTGACGAGTAAATAATAGAATTCGGCTTGGATTTCGGAGTCACAAAACATTCAGATTCTTCTGAGCTTTCATTGCTGGATGAATCATTTAATTGATTCCGATTGAATGATAAAACAGGCGATGATTCCTCATCCTCTGAATCTAACACCATATTTTTCTTGGTGACATTTTTTCTTTGTACAGGACTGTCATCGTAATGGAGCGATTCTGCAGGAGTCGCATCCACTTGAATGAGAGGTGATGTCGCCAGTGCCTTTGCAAATGGACTATTCTTGGGCGAGATATAATTCCCATACAATCTTAGAGGAGTTATCCTCGGAGAACGACCTCCGTTGCTGGCCACTGGTGTGCTAGGAATTGAGAGGGGAATGGAGGCCACTGAATTCTCGGGATCATCCGAAACTTCTTCCTCGCTTTCGGACACAATGCGTTCGGGGGTGGCACAAGAGCTGCCTGGTTGACTGGAATCACTTTCTGATGGCAGATGCATGTTTCTGAAAACAGAGTAAAAATTACCTATAGAATTGATTATTTTTAAAATTTTATTTAGGCTCAACACTGGTTGTTGCTACATACAACCTCATTTTAGAATATTAAATCAAGAAGCAAGATAAACATAATAACAATAAAGATAAACATAAATGACATAATCAGGCTGCAAAATTAAGAGTGGTCCAGAGCCGTTAAAATTTCCCTGGGATCCTCCGCGGCAGAATCGCAGCGACATTGTCGCAGAAAGACTTTTATTTTGAAAGGCAAAAAATTCTACTTTTATTTTCTACAGAAATTTACACGCAATATTTGAATAATGCATTTAGATAACTTTTTGATGTGTTCAATTTACGCGGAGAATACCGTAAATCGATGTAATGTTTTGATCGTATTTTCAGCAGTTATTGATTTTCTAGTGGATTTAAAATATTGCGAAATATTTCAAACAATATGGAAAATTCGAATCCTGCATTTCAGTATTTACTTTTTAAGGCAATAATTCTATCTAATTTTTGGCAGTTACTGCTATTGAAATTTCCAAAGTTTAAAAATCCAATATATTTTTTACACAATATTATTTATTACAACAGCCCAATCTCGAAACGAAACACACATTTGAGGAGCGCGATTCAAGTGATTTTGTCGTTGATCTTTTTGCAGCAATTACTTCTATGAATTTTATGATTTTTAATTATTTTTTTAGTGATGATTATTGACAAAATGCGAAGGAAATAATGTGCGCGTCCCCCCCCTAACAAACTCCGAGAATATCACCCATACAATTAGTATAAAAAATTATTACATGTTCAATTGAAAAAAAATATATTTTTTGTTGTAAAGACAGCACTTTTGTGTTTTTAAATTAGTAACATATATGTTTGTTATTATTGATAGTATCTTGGAGAAAGGTATCAGTGCTAGAGAGTTTTGTCGCAGATAGCTTAAAAAAATTCTGCCACAGGGCTAGGGTCATAAATTTAGAATGGTATCTCTAACCAAAAATCAATGTGCAGGAAAGGTCCTTTTGGATTTTTTTACCTTTAGTTTAGAGTTTTAATGTGTTTTTGTCATCATAACTTTGTTTTGTCCCTTATAATTTGTATCATATTACATTTTCTGTATTGCATTTTTTTTTTAAAATTAAATTCAATTTATTAACTTAAAAAAAAAAAGAAAACTAGTGGGGACAAATAAACGAAAATTTGTGCGGACAAGTAATGTCTTTTGAGTTACTAGTCCATTGAACTAGTGATTAAAATTTTCTTTCTGAATATTAACAGAAAAGAATGAAAGGGGAGTAGAGTCTGATCAATCAGTTAATACAAGTTCTGGCATTGCAATATCATTTGACAATTTTTCCCAGGAGTAGAAATTAAGAAAAAACAAACATCCTGGTCCAAAAGACAGTAACTCAAACAATATTACTTGTCCATACAAAGCAGAGAACGAGCAATGTTCACAATTGTGGTGAAATATGCAATTTAGTGGCAAAAATACAAAACAATTTTAGACCTTGACCAACAAAACCACTGTTAATTTCAGGCCTGTCACCCCAAATTATTGAGACCCTAGATTTTAACCTTGGAGAACAAAAATATGTTTGACATTCTTGATGCCCACTCCACAAATATGGCATACACTCAATACAATACCTATTCTATTCAGGTGTTCTGCCATCCCTGTGGTTGAATTTTGTAAAAATTCTCCCTAACACTCATACCTTTTTAATAGTAACAAATATATGTTTCTAAATTAAGGTAACAGTGGCACATTATGCTTACAAAAAAAAAACTCTATGAATAGAATAAAACTGCAAGTAATTTTTCGAATTTTAAATGTAATAATTTTTTTTGTACCTAACCTCAATGATTTGAGGATTAAAAATCTAAAAATAGAAACATCAATATCAAATAATATATTACAACATTACATATTAATTATACTCAACATTTTCAACTATATAACTTTATGAGAAAAATTTAAACATACTGCGCTCTAAAAGTTTCTGGACGGTATTTTTTCACAATGCAATAAAGGAAAATCTCCATAACGCAAAAAAAAAAAAAAAAAAAAAAAAAAAAAAAAAAAAAAAAAAAAAAAAAAANTTCATAACTACTTTGTAAGAAACTGTGCTATAGATTTACACGCTAAAATAAAAAAAATTTGCTCATTAAAAAAAGCAACATCATTTTCAGTTTTAAGTCATAATTTGGAATAATGAATATTTTATGATTGAATGCTTCATAGGTGAGCGATTCCTTTATAATTCTTATACATTTTATACTGATGAAAACCAAACAAGTATCTGGATATTTGCTAATCCAAGAGCCATATTTAAAAAAAAAAAATGTGACAAAAACTATGAGAAACTTTTTTATGACCAGTATCTTTCTGTTTTATAGAGTTTCATTTTACACAAGTGATACTTTAAAATACTAAGAATATACCAAAAATGTTACCAATATATGAATAAAATTTTAGGTAAAAGGAGCTACCTTGCACAAGATTTTCTTTTCTTCAATGTTGTATTCTAGAAAAAGAAATTATAATGTTACAGGACATTCAAATTATGATGGTATACATAACATAGTGAAGCAAAAACACAAAATCTAAAGTCAGGGCAAGTTTGTTCATTATAGAAAAAGCCATCCAGGAAATAATGGGGGGGAAAACTTATTTTTCTTTTCATTTGAATGTCCATGCTTAAAATAATATTTAGAATGATTTTAAGCAATGATTCATATTTTAAGAGTACCACTGATGTAAACTAATTTAAGAGAACAATGAAAAAATGAAAGAAAATTATTCAAGAAATAAATTTAGGGTTCATTTTTTCAAATGATAATACACATAAAATTAAACATTAAAGCAGGGATAGCTTAACTCTTTGCAAAAAATGCCGTTTAAGAAAGAATTAAAATTATGCTTGCCACTTCCAACATACTAAATAAAAGAAGTATAAAAAAATTTGTCACTTTTATGCTGATTTTTTTTTAACCTGTCATGATTTTCTGCTAAAAAAAATTCTTTTCAGACTTAGTTTTCTAATACTTTTGATGTAGTGTAATCTTACTTTTCTTACAATTAGACAGTGTGGTTTATATAAAAGAAATTAATTAAATTACTTAATTTTATGTACGTTCATTCAACATACGTGGACGTGCTTTGAAGCTTTTTTTTGTTACACAATGTTTAAACACAAACTGTAGTGATGATGATGAAAAAAAAAAATACAACAGAATGTTGAATTCATGTATTTTTTTTAAATCAATATTAGGTATTATAATTTAGAGTTAATTAAGATATATTTATTAATAATGATTTAATATTTTTGATACCATTTTATTACAACATCAAGACAAGTAACTAGTAAATTTTTTCAATAAAAAAAGTATTCATTTTAAATAATGAAATTGACAAAATAACGCACCGTCTTGTTTTAAATAGTTAGAAATGCATAGTTTTGTATCAAAATGTGTTTTTGTTATTTTCTCTTAGCAAAAATCAATTTTAATATATATATAATTGAAAAATTCGTACCTTTTTATCAACAAAATTGAAAGAAAATAAAAATATATGCTTTTTGTTGTATCAGAAATTAGTTTGTGCCTTTAGCAGTAGTTTTAGTAAAAATAAGTATTTGCCAGGATGATTTCAACCACAGGTTTTTCTGTTTTCAGAAAATTTGCCAAACATGGCATTTTGATGTGAAAAAAAATAGTTGGTCAGACCAAAAGAATAGCAATCTGCCGGAAAAATAATTGTTTGCACCGAGTAGGAAAAAAATTTATTCAAACCAAAATTTTTAATTAAATAAATTTTTTAATTCTTCTTTCTTTTGCATCAAATTTTTTAGAAGTGAATACAGAATTTTTCCAATTATTGTATGTTTATAAATCTTCAAGACATTATTTGATATTGACACACATTTGTTCTCTTCTGGTGTCTTATCATTTGCAAAGAATAATCAATCCTATGTGAAGTGCTTGATTAAGAGAACTGCATACCATGGGAGAAAATTTTCATCACAAATTATCCTTGATCTCCATTACTAATTTAAAAAAAAAGAAAAAGTGAGTTCAAGCAAACCTAGAGTAAGCCATGAAGCTGGACTTCAAAAAATTCAAACAAATTATTGGAAGGGAACTACTCCAGTTAGTAATCCTAAGTTATCGTCTCATAATTTATTATTTTTTTTTAGTGGAATATTTTACGAATTTCTTTTTAGTCTTTGAAACTTCATGACTTACTCTAGGTTTGTCTGAACTCACTTTTTCAGAACTTTAAATTAGTTATGTAGGTGAAAGAAAATTTCTCATGAAAAGTTTCTCCCATGGTATGGCGTCCTTTTAAGGTTCAACTGTATAATAAAGATCGTAGAAAAGCAACGCCATGAAAAAAAAAACAATTTTGATATACAAAGTACGGGGCATTATTCCATTTCGAAGGGCCATAAAAAACTAATTGCTACAGTACACATGTTGTACATTGCTACACATGTTAGGTCTCTGTATCAGTATTTTAGGTACCCTATACCGATAGTTTAAGCATCAGTGACATCAATAATAATTTGGCTATTTTTTTCGCCCCCAGGAAAAGAATGATACCAATTAATGAAATACACAAACATAAAAATCCTTGCTTACCGATTTTATGAAACTAAGGTCGTTAAGGCTTTCATTCAAAAACAATGTCAAATCTTGAGAAATTTTTTTCCCTACAGGTGAACTAGTTCTGTAAATTGCAGACATATCTTGTGGGTGGTGCCTTGAAGAGTCTAACTTTCTTGATTCAAATTTGTTTACAGTTGGTGAATCAGAAATTTCTGATGAGTCACCATGAGCTCCTTCTGAGTGCCTTCTTTCAGAATTTAAGTTTGGATCACCCTGATTGTCAACGAATGACAATGAGTTTTTACTGAGATGATGCAACAAACTTGTGGACATTGTTTGTTTCGTAGTTGATTCCAAATTTTTCACTCTTGATGGCAATCCTGAGTAGGAAAATCGACCACCCTGTAAGTCCCTGTTGTTTGAATTCAGTGAAATCTTACGAAGATCAGTTGATTTTGGACTATTATTTTCATTCAGTGGATGATATTGCTCGTTAATAGCTTCACTCGTTTCGGGTGAGAATTTTTCCTCCTTAACTGATAAAGAAAAATGTTCCTTCTTAAGACTGTTAGACAATACATTGTATGAAACATCCCGTTCAGCAGTATGTGGTGAATTTTCTTTAGTTGGTAGACTTGATGTTGAAGTTTCTAAATCTTCATCGTGATTCATAATATTTGACAAAGAATGATCATTTTTAGATTCATATGATCCACATTGAACATCTAAATCAGAAGTTCTAGATTCATTCAAATTTTCTTTTGTTATGCTCAGTTCATTTGAAAAGTTATGTTCCAACTCTTCAGTTACATCCAAGTCATCTGAAAGACTGTCCCTTGTCGTATCAGTTTTTTCAGTGTGGAGCAAACTTTTGCCAAGGGTATCCAAGTCGTCTGAAAGATTATCATTCGAAACATCAGATTTTTCAGAATGATTCAAATTTTCTTCAACTGTATCCAAATCATCCGAAGGACTGTCTTTCGACCCTTCGACTTTTCTAGTCACACTCAAACTTTTTTCAAGTGTATCCAAGTTGTCTGAAAGATAAACATTGGATTTTTCAGAATGATTCAAATTTTCTTCAACTGAATCCAAATCATCTGAAATACTATCTTTCAACCTATCAACTTTTCCAGTCTCATTCAAACTTTTTTTAAGTGTATCCTCCTCCAAGTCGTATGAAAGATTATCCTTCGAGACATTGGATTTTTTAGAATCATTCCAATTTTCCACGACTGCATCCAAACAATCTGAAGGACTATCTTTCAACGCATCATCTTTTCTAATCTTATTTTCTCCAACTGTCTCCAATTCCTCTGAAAGATTTTCATACAACATATTGGATTTACCAGTATTATTCAAACTTTCTTTAACAACATTCAAATGGTCGGCAGGACTACCGTCAAACATATTAACTTCTCCGGCATTATTTGAAACTTCTCCAACTGTATCCATGTCAATTAAAAGATTATCATTCAACGAATTCCTCTTCATAGAATGCTGCATGCTTCCGGGTGAATTAGAGAAAGTCCGAGTGCCTTCGTAGATTATCGAATCACTACCTTCTGAAACATTGCTGGAATTAAAATCGGTTCTTTCAAAATGAGAATGCTTCTTCTCCTTCGCAATTAATTCTTTGATCGATTCCGATGGAGTTTCAACATTTTCTACGGAATAATCTTTCGTGGGAGTTCCCTTGGGACTGCTCGTGTTCGGTGTTTCAGGCAAGCTAGCAGGACTATAGTAATGCGTAATTTTATTTTTTTCCAAATTTAATGGCTTATACTTCAGATTATCTTTCTTTTTAGAAGACTGAACCTGACAGAACTTTATTCCTTCTGAAATATTTTTTTTCATATTTAATAATATGAAGCAACAGATAACATAATTAATAATATATAACAACAATGCATAGATAATATTCAAATAATATTACAGGGTGCGTAGCCAAATCTTTCAACAAAAAATAAGCACCTTTTAAGCACTCAAAAAATATTTTTAAGCACTATATACATTAACAAAATGCAAAATAGTTTTCCAAGACATTACATGATCACGATAAAATAACTAGTTTCAGATAAAAAAACTCTTTTCGTGATTATATTAGATTGAGAGATTTTTTGGAGGCTGAAACTGAGAATATCTTGCAAAATGCAGCAGCAGAGTTGCACATGAGAGTGCAAGAATCTCACCAAACCCAGCTCAGTATACGTGTATGCAAGTATTTCATCAACATGTAAAATGATTGGATTGTAAAATGATACGTTACGGACTGACGGTACACCGAAATGCATTGTGAAAACGTTGAGTAAAACAATGTGAATGCGTGGCCAAAATCGACACGGTAAAGGAGAAAAAAAAAAAGCCATTTTCGAAAAAGGGAAAATTAAGCACTTTTAAAAAATGAAAATTGAAAATAAGCACCTTTTAAAAAATGAAAATTAAAAATAAGCACCTTTTAAAAACGCTACACACCCTGTAATAGTATCAGTTAACTATGAAATATAATCACACCTGGAAATCACAAATTGAAAAGACCCTAGTAACAATTTTACCTTGGCCCTAGTTGGTCTCAAAATTGATTTCATATGGGTCCTAAAAGAACATGTACCGAGGGACCAATATTGGGATGCCTAGATTTTTTATTATGGGTTCTAGAATTGTCTATATAAGTCCTACATTGACCAATATCAAACCTATATTGATTAAATGATGGATATAAAATATCAGGTGAATCAGGCAATTCTATGTAGGACTAAATCACTTATTTCGGATAATTTTATGAATTTAAAAATACTAAAACAATTGAATAATTTTGTCAAGAGAAAAAAGTTACCCCACAAACATTGGAACAAACATGAACAATAAATGGATTCAGCCCATCGACTAGATGGAAAAAATTTACTTTTATAAACCGAAGCAAATATCCTGACCCCTTCCCCCACAACAATCTTAGTCTTTTCTAAACTGCACAGTCCCATAGTCTCTGAAGAGGTCAAAGGTTTTTTCAGTCATTTAGCAACCACGGGAGAATTTCGTGTGGCGTTCTAGTTTAACAGGGTTATAATGGAGCAAATTAATGCAAGCAAAGTATTGTGAAGTTGATGATAATTCAACCGTGTGACGATAAAACTTCTGTCGAAAAAAATGTGGGTATATAACAGATGGTAAAATAATTTAAATTAGCAAAATTTAAAAAAAATTTCAGTTTTTTAAATTGAATTTTATTATATAATAAAATTCAATTTAATTTTATTATATAATAAAAGTCCATTGAATTTTATTATATAAAACTGTTAATAGAGTCTCCTTTTTGTAAAATGACTGAATTCCCCAAAAAGTTGAAATAATGAATCCTGTGGTAAGGTGACATGTCTGAACCGTATAGATAATCAATAGATGGTCCCTAAAATGGTACTATTGAATTTTGTAATTTCCACTAAGCTTATTAATTAAAATAGGGTTGGTTCAGAAATCCAAACCTTTTGATTCTTCAAATATATTTTTTCAAATATCTGCATTTGTATTCTTAAAAATTTCAATGTTCTGAATCCACACAAAAATCAGGAATTTCAATACAAAAAATAAAAACCAGGACAAAATATTTTTTATCAGGACAACCACAAACCCCAGAAATAACTAGTACACACCCTAATCCTCAGAGATCTGTTCCAGAATTTCCCACACTATTATGCCAACTTCTAAGGATTAAAAAAAAAATGTTTTGAAAAACGGTAGAATATTACAAAATAAAATTCGCAGATTTTCGGTTATTTTCAAACGGTTTTAAACGTTTAACACATTTTAATTGTAACAAAGTCGTGCCCTACATAAGCCTTTGAATAATTTAAAAGCAGTGGTGAGTAAAATTCCTATAAATTGAATTATTATTAAACTAAGAATTACAGATTAAAAGACAACCACTTGAAAATATTTATCTGCTGTCCAGTGCAAGTTGGCATCTCTGTATCCCCTATCCTTGCATCACAAATCAATTTCTGCTCTTGTTATTCAAAAATCAATGTTATTCACTAATAAATCTTGTTATTCAATAATCAGAACTTATAGGGAGAAATCTTTTACACAAGCTTGATCAAATTAAACCAATCTCATAAAATTCTTATAGCGGTAAGTCTTTTTACCTTTAGGCGTAACAGAGGAAGAAATGTTGTCACTCTCTTCATCATCATCAGAACGATAAATTGATTGCGACTTGACTGGAGACTCTTGAGTTAAATCAACAATGTCAGGAAATGATGGAGCCTTATACGTATCTGTTCAAAAAGAAAAGATATTTAAATGGATCATTGTAAAGCATTATTTATATACAATTTGCATGGGTGCCTAAAAAACTAAATTATAATTTTTTTCAAAATAAGTTAAAGAAAACTGTCTTAAAAGAAAGCAATATTATAACGTACTGTGTACAATAGGGATGCACAACCTTTAACAATGAAGGGCCACTTGCACAGCAGGTAGATTAATGAAGGGCCACATGCATATTTAGTCATGTTAGCTGCAAATATGATAATTTTTATATAACATTAGTGTTCTAAGCACTAAGTTTCTGTTTATCAGTTAGCTTAATAACAAATTAGCAGAAAATTAAGTATTTTTAATTATTTGAATTTATTTAAAAATAATATATATATATATATATAATTAATATAATAGTATAATAATAAATTATATCTCACCCCTCTTTATAAATCTGCACAAAGAGAGAGAGAAAAACTGTAGAATTTACAGCGTGAAAGTGCAAAAAATATATACCTATTTTCTAGAGTAATATAAATTTTAATCAAATATTTTTATTAAAGAAAATGTATAATGTTTAAACAAAATCCAAAAGTTGAAACCAATCCACTATAGTACAAAATAAAATGCAATATTTTTCTAAAAAACAATTTATTGCGTTCAGAAGCTCCCTCGGGCTGCACATCAACAGTCGACAGGCCGCACGTGGCCCGCTGGTTGAGCACCTCTAATGTACAAAATAAAAAAGTTAACATCCTGGATAATTTTTGATCTAAAGATCGGATTATTAGTGGCTCAATCTTATTGGTTGGAGTGTCTCAACTTAAATATTAGTCATTTAGTGCAAATGATATTCCAAGACATAAAAACATACTTTAAATAATTAAACATATCCTTTTTTTGACAGATTGGGATTCTTGACCCTCAAAATAGGAGGGGGGAAGTAGCTGCAAATTCAAGATAGGGTCCTATTAATTTAATATGGAGAACGGTCAAACGTTTGGACCTCATAATGTTAACTTCACTTCTTTTTTGTGTATATTTTGCCACATGTTAAGGAATTTTCAAGTGAATGAAAAAACTTTTGCACATAATAACTTTTGTTTATCAAAAGATAACTCCACACAAAAAAATAATTTTTAATAATAATTTTTTTTTTTTTAGCTTATTTCATCTAATAATAATCGAAATTTTTTGAATACAAAGTTTTACATCATTATAAAGAATGTGGACAAAATTAAAGCGTAATTGATCAAATAGTTTCTGAGTTATTAAATTTTTAAGAAGTTGTCTATTTACAATCTGATTTCTCAAGATAGAACTATCTGACGATTCTGATTTTGTAACTCTAAAGACACAGATTGTAATAATTCAAAAAAAAAAAAAACTTAGAACCTGACCATATTTCCAACAGAATATATGAATGAAAATTTCTGAACTATCTGCTGTTAAAAAAGAAAATACTATTTAAACAGGAGACTTTAGTTGGTTCCAATTCATGAAGATGATAAAATCCTAACAATAACTTAATTAACAGAAATATTAGAGTCAGATAAAGACAATAGTTAAAAAAAGTTTCTTATAGTTTGTTTATATACCTCTCCCTAATCTCTGTAAACCTTTAAATGTTTACTTAAAAAGAAATAGAAAAGACACCATTCTTTAAAAGTTGGAGGCAGAGATCTTTTTTGTAACATTGAATTATAAAATAATTTTTGAAAAAAATATTACAAATGATACACTGCAGGTGTAAAATGTTGCTAATCATCAAAAACAAAATGTCAGTGATAAGTTGTTAAAAGGATTTAATTGAAAAAAGTGGAGGAACAATAAAGACAAGTTTATTTGGTAAATGAAGACAATTTACTGAAAAATACAAACATTATAAATTTGGAGGTTTTCTACATCTTCACAAATCCTAGTAAGGCTCTATTCATCTTTTAACATTTTTACAAAAAATATTATACAGATAGTAATAAATATTTGTGATTTTCTCTACCTATTTAGTTAAAAAGGGAACCATTTAATAAAAAAAGAGAAGAAAATTATCAGACAAACTGAACATTTCATGCTTCCTTCATTTTGAGGAACTATATCTGTCACTGAACTAAAGCCTTACTAGGTGAACTGAACAAAAGCTGATGACAGGGTGTTATAGGTTATGAGAAGAAAACCTGCATTACATAACAACTATTTTTAGTTAGTATATTACATTTGTATGTTACAATGTTGGAATACTTCAGTATTTAAAATATAACTTGAAAAACTATGAGAAAAAATTATAAATAACTCCTGAATATCAATTATACAACAATGTGAAATTAAGAAGGAATGCATCAAAAAGTGAATACTCAAAAAAATTATTTGAAATTCGCATGTCTTTATAAAATCATATAAAAAAATATTGGAATTAAAAACCAACTGAAAGGGACAAAAAATGATAATTTTTAAAAAAAACTATCATTAAATGATACGAAATGACGATGGAATTGCTATAAATAAACATTTCAAAAAAGTGATAATTTAAATTCGAAATTCGCACGTCATAATTACTTATTAAATATATCAGAATTTGAAAAATCATAGAGAAACGACCAAAATAAAAAACAATTAGCTGCTGAAAAAAACGAAAGGAAACTTTAGAATCACAGGGACAAATTTTTTTTTTGTGTGGCATTCTTAGTGAATCGTTGTTCACAGATTGAAGCATTCATTGATTGCTTGTTTTAGAATTTTCCTATTTTACTAAGATTTTTGAGAAATTTCTAGAGTTAATATATTTCCAGCTTTCCGTATCGCTAGACACTCTGAATTAGTTGTATAGAATTACAATAGACACACCCCATAAAATATGGTAGTTTGAAGAGATGTCAGTTTAAATCAGCCACTTTTTACCTCTCTCAGTGTTATTTTTGAATGAAGGAATGTTTTCAGTATAAGGTCTAGTATATCTGCCAGCCAATCGCAAACCATCTTCCACTACAGCAGCCTCGGCCTGGATACGCTCTTGAGCAGCAGCAACCTAAAAAGCAACAAAATCGAAATAAGATTACGTTAATAAATAACATATTCCCAAATATTTAATACATAGAAATATCTCATAAAGAAATGCCCCAGCAATATTCATGCCTACTTTGTGAACCCGGTTCAGTTCAGAGGGCGCCATACCGAGGAAGAAACATTTTTGTCGCAGATTCTCTTTCTACTTCATTCCTAATTTAAAATTTAAAGTGTAGAAAAAGTGAGTGCTGAGAAATCTAGAGTAAGCCGTGAAAATATGCAAAGACCGAAAAGAAAATTTTAAAATATACAAATGAAAATAAATTATGAGACGACTTAGTATTATGCAACGGAGAAGTTCTCTTCTAATAATTTGTTTGCATTTTAATATTTTGAAGTATTTTTTTCAGTAATTGAAACTTCATGAGTTACTCTAGGTTTGCCTGGACTTACTTTTCTATCTTTTAAATTAGTAATGAAGGGTAAATAGAATTTACGAAAAAAAATTTCTTTCGTGGTATGGTGTGCTCTTCAGTCTTCAAAGAGACTTTAATGCAATTATTGGAGTCCCACAATAACGTTGTAAGACACTGCTCACGATAGACCAAAGTTACACATCATTGGCAGAAATAAGTGAGTGGGTGACCATTTTAATCTGTGCAGAGTATTGGTCCTCGTTAAACTATTTAACTGCAAAGTGCTCAATTTCTCGCATGAGTTCTCAGGTTGCGGGAGCTATCCCCTCAGTAGAAGATCAAAATTACGATGACATGTCTTCGGATCATCCTCAGGGATGCTTCCCAGTCTGTCACCTGTAGCCCATTGTGTAGCTCTAGTGTGACGTAAATAAAGTACTACTCAATTATTGAAGATGATTTACAATAATGTCGGAAAAAAACACGGAAAAATTTTTAAAAATATAGAATAAGACTACAAATTTTTCTATGATTGGCACGGATTCCATGTAACAGGGGTGATTGTGGGCCAAATTTAAAAATCCTGAAAATTTCTTAACAGTAAAATCAGTAATGACCCATTTCAAACAATTAACATCTTTATAAATTTAAATCATTGATATTTTTAAAACATTAAATTCTAAATAAATTATAAGCAGCATTATTTAAATGAATTATTATATATAAGTTTACTTTTATCTCCAATCACATTTATTATTCCATCAAAAAAATATTTACAAGTGAAAGAGATGCCAAATGTAAATTCTAGTTCTAATATTTTTAAATAAAATATACAAGAATTTTTATACATAAATGCATACCTGCCAGGGAAAAAAATAGGAACATGTCACGCGGTCGCGATATTAAATTTCACTTCTTTACACTAAATGTTTGTATAATTGTAACTGTATAAGATTTAATGTAACAATTATTATTGATTATAATACATATCAACTGACAAGATTTCTGATTATTATTCTTATTCAACAAACTATTTAAACAGAAATGATAGCTGATTTTAGTAATTTAAAACATATTTAAAAACAAAATATTTTATTATTACTCAAACATATGTGACAATAAACACATATAAAAAAATAATCAATTATTCTTGTTAAGTGCTACAGTTGTAGCAGATTTGGCTGATTTTAAAAACTTTTCATCAAACACTTGTCTATAACAAGGCTGAATCATTTGGGACTTGGTAAATCAAAATTGCCTGCAAAGTAGACGCATTCATGCTACCCCTAAACTCAGTCTCATTTTTTGGAAACATCGTACAAAACAACTTTGATGCATGGTCCGCAGCAGCTAACGGAATATTGTGTTCAAGGAGAGATCCTGTGAACAATAGTTCGCTTCTAATTGATTGTAGATCAATAGTGGACGACACAAAATCGGAAATTTTTGCAGACTTTTTCATATTTGTATACGCGGTAGCATGCTTGGCTGTTTTCCCGTGTGAAATGATATCACACTTTCCGCCATGTGCTATACTAATGTCTGTATTGCAAACAATACATAACGCGTACGATGTCCCCTTTCTTGATTTTTTCATGAAATCAAATTCTTCACTATAATTGTCGCGAAAACACTGACTTCGCCGAATTTTTGACATTTTTTCAGATTAAGACAAGGAGTCAGAAAGCTAACATTTCCTCTTGGTGTCTGTGAAGCGACCCGTACATACGTAATCAAATATACGAATGGAGCTAGAGGCGGAGCTAAGTGATAACGCGACTTGATTGGATTTCGTCAATCGGACATGGATCGCTTTATAGAGTAAAAGAAAAAATCACGCTATGATGAAAAACCGAAACATTTTGCCCCAAAATCGTATCATCGGAACAAGGCATAAAAATCGGAACTGTTCCGATAAAATCTGTACACTTGGCAGCTATGATAAATGTGATCGATGATTTCTTGAAACTTCTGGGCCTTGGATTTCCGGAAACTTTTGGATCTTGGTAAGTAAAAAATCCAGAAATGAGAAATTTTTCCAGAGCACAATTATCTCTGAAGTAATTAGATATAAATTATTAAATTAAAAATTCTTTTGCGAAATAAATTTCTAAAAATTTAACATTCGTTTGAGAAGTAATTACGTTATTATGATTAACTGCAGATATACAGATAATAAATTTAAAGTAACCTGTTTCTTGATATAGTCATGTGAAACAGCAGATTCATCATTATCTTCAGTGTCATCCTTGATATTTTTGGAGAACATGAGGTCGTGGTCACTGATTCCAAATATATCTAGTGAGTGCAGGAACGCAATGTGTTCATCCAAAGAGCAGTCTGTCTTTCTCTCACCAGAATGCATTTGGGAGAGCTGCACTTGAGTGGCAGAGTAATTTGGATTGTCAAGTACAAACAGTTCCCTAAGCTCCTGTTTAGAAAAATACCTAAAGAAACAGAAATGCTTTACAAAAATATAAACTTTAACTTTAAACAATAGCATGGCTGCCAACATGGATAAGAAAAAATCCAGTGGATTTTACAAAATATAAATTTTATGATAATTGTTGAAAAATATACTAAATATTTTACGCATGGGGAATTTTAGGGATTTTTATAGTCATCAAAATAGAAAAACTGCAATATATTTTTTGTCATGATTACCTTTAAATTAACTTGCTACGCATTGTATTTACTCATAAATTTGAATAGTAGTATGAATTTAATTCATCAAAGATAGTTAAGATTTTTAATTAATTAAAAAAGGGAGTTTTGGATAAAAATAAACTCAAAGTTTTAGAACAAAAAAGTTTCAAACTGATTTTTATAAATGAGGCTCGCTTCATTATGTATTAATAAACACTTATTTTATGTAAAGCAAGTAATAATCTGTGCAAAAATTCTATTTCAATAGGAATTTATTTAGGAAGCTTACTCAATTTTAGGGAGTTGTTAAAAATTTTTGAAAACCAGAATTTTTATTAAACCAGTATCAGGAAAAATGGGCAAAATCCAGCAGTCTACTACTGGAAAATGAAGTAGAGTTTGCAGCTATGCAAACTCTACTTCTACTTAGTTTTAAAAATGTCTCAGTGTTGCCACAGACATCAGTAAAAAAAATTCTGTGTGTTTTCCTGGCACATATTATACACAATATATTAAGAGGAAACAAAAATTACTGTGAGCTATATAGGGCTAACTATATTTATTAGTTTTAATCGGTGGGAAAACAGCTGAACATATTTAAATAATGCTATAGTAAGTGAAATAGTTTAGTATACAGGGATGAGAGAAGTCAGAAAGTAAAAAAGAGGAAATCCACGAATGAATATATATATATCCAAAAATTTGACACAAAAAAAATGTGATCCTTAAACTTGTAAATTATGTGATTATAAATCCCGATGGTTAATTATAAAATTGTATGAATATGAATCACATGCATGACTTTAAATTGAGAGAAAATGAATCCCCATATGAGGCTTTTAAATCACGTGAATATCAAACTCTATCGAATTTAAAAAATGCGAAAATACAATCATGATGCGTAATTTTTAGATCACATAAATGCGAATCACAATGCATAATCTTTAAATCGTGCGAATACGAATCCCAAGTCTAATTTCTAAAAAGGACTAATAAATACGAAAATCGATGTTTGATTTTACAACCGCAAAAACGAATCCCGACTTTGGATTTTAAGCTCGGGTGAATACGAATCGCTACATAGGGTTTCAAAAGCGAGAAAATACAAAATGCGATATTGGATTTTTAAGTCTCGTAAATAAGAATCATAATGCACAATATTTAAATAGCGTGAATAAGAATCGCAAAGCGCAAATTTTAAATCAGGTAAATACGAAAATCAATGATTGACATAAGAATCGAGATATATGCAGAGTCTGGTCTTGGGATTTCTAAAAGGCTTGTTTGTAATGTCTTTGTTTAGACATAATAAATAAAAATTAACAAAATTAAATGAGCAAATAAATATTTTCACCGCAAATCCACCTCTATTTTTTTTCTTCTTTCGTTTGCTTTCAAGCCAGAAAACAGGAAGCAGTGACGAAACGGAATACGACGAATTACGAAAAACGAGCGATCCGGAGGACGGATAAAAATACGGAAAATCTTATTTTCTGTGCACAAAAGCGGAGAAATTAGCTAAAATAAGTAAAAATGAGGAAGAGTTAGCAGCTAGGACGCAGTTTGAATTTTCTGTTTATCTTTGAAAATCATAAATAAATATAATTATTTTATTTCAACGACTGAATTTTTAAAAAAAAATCGGAATATTTATTTTTTAAAAAAAGAAACTTTTAGAGAATCAGAGTTTTTGATAAAAAGGCTGAAATTCGAGAGACAAAAGCGAAAAAATCTCATCCCTGTATATAGGCCAATNTAAATTTTCTACAGACATAATAAATAAAAATTAACAAAATTAAATGAGCAAATAAATATTTTCACAGCAAATCCACCTCTATTTCTTTTCTTCTTTCGTTTGCTTTCACGCCAGAAAACAGGAAGCAGTGACGAAACGAAATACGACGAATTACGAAAATACGAGCGATCCGGAGGACGGATAAAAATACGGAAAATCTTATTTTCTGTGCACAAAAGCGGAGAAATTAGCTAAAATAAGTAAAAATGAGGAAAGTTAGCAGCTAGGACGCAGTTTGAATTTTCTGTTTATCTTTGAAAATCGTAAATAAATATAATTATTTTATTTCAACGACTGAATTTTTAAAAAAAATTGGAATATTTATTTTTTTTAAAAAAAGAAACTTTTAGAGAATCGGAGTTTTTGATAAAAAAGGCTGAAATTCGAGAGACAAAAGCGAAAAAATCTCATCCCTGTATAAAGGTCAATCTCAAGTATTATTCCTGTATTATCCCAAGGAAATGATTTTTAGAGAAACTTCAGAGGGAGGAATGAGGACTTCAATATTTTCGCTCCGCGGAAAATTAAATTCCTCATAATATTTTAGCTTGCGCAAAAAAAAATTCCGCGGAAATTAGCGGGAAAAATTGGAAAATCAGAAAAAAAGCGGAAATCAGCGAAGAACGACATCCCTGAGTATAGCTGAAATATCAGGGCTAAATATCCCATAGATTACGCTTTGAGTGGGCACCATTTTTCAAAAGACAAAAATCGAAATTCCCTGCATTTTCCCTGCTATTTTAGGAGATTTTCAAATTCCCTGTATTTTCCAGGTTTTCCCTGTTCTCCCTGTGGAGTGGGCAATCCTGTAAGAGGTAACACACATTCACTGAAATCTTGTGAACTATATTGGGATAAAGATAGTTTTAGTTGCCAGAAAAACTTGGAGAAATAAGAAGCAACAACATAAAATAAATAATGCTATAAAAAATAAAATAACATAATATAGCTGAATTATCATCTTTAAATAACCCATAAATTACACTTTGATAGCTCAGCATTTTTTTAAACAAACACAAGAAATAAAATTCCCTATTTTTTCTCAGTTTGTAAGAAACAATTCAAAATTCCCTGCATTTTCTCTGATATTTTAGCTGATTTTTAAATTCCTTGTATTTTCCAGGTTTTCCCTATTCTCTGTGTGGAGTGGCAATCCTGTGACATTTTTAGCAAAATTTACTAAGATAACCTTCACAAATTCAAATTTGTCTGCAATCCCAACATAGTCAATTCAATACAACTAATGAAATAATTAAGCATAATTTTTCATGATGAAGCTAAATTTGCATATGAAAGGTGAATTATACACAAAAGAGCCTATATATAAAAATTTGTTTCCTTAATTTGAATTTCATTCAATAATACAATTAAGAAATGGAATAAATCCTGATGCAGTCCAGAATTTTAGAAAATTAATTAGCGGCACTATTAGATAATGCTGCCCATTTTACAATTTTTCAGAAATATTTTTGTACCAAATCTCAAAGTTAAATATTGAACTTCATTTCACAAACATTTCCCAAAGTAACCAAATTGTAATCACATAATATAAAAAATATCAGAGAAGTCAAAATAGATTTTTTTTAAAAATTATTAATAGCTGCTGGAAAAAAAATGGTAAATAACATGAATTTATAATATAATCATCACGAATTGAGTATGTCAAAAAAGGATTACTCTCATTTGAAATTTGCATGTTGAAAACATAGTAAAAATTATGGAATTTGGAAAAACATGAAGTAAAATTAATCAATAAATGATTTGAGTTTACAGTAAAATCAGCGCAGATTGAACATGCTGAAAAGCGACAACTCAAATCCAAAACAGTATATCAAATCAAAATTATTGGAATTTGAATAATCATGTGGAAAAGGTTGAAAAAATGACACATGCTACTTCCAATTTAATTGTCAAGTTAAAAAGTGATAACTTATCTGGATAAATTATAGTTCGTAATAGCATCGTATTTAATATATTAAATTTAAAAAACTTAAAGAAAACAGCTAAAATAAAAAATAAATAAAATCAGACTTTTCTGAAGAGTGAGTTAAAATTTCATTAGTCCATAGCAACAGGCAAAATTATGAAGAACTTGTAATAGTTGGATTTTCAGCGAAATATCACATAAATATTACTAACATATGACTATAAAATGATAGATTTGAGAAAATAATGTTTCCAATTTATGCACCCCATTAAATTATTCTTAAGTTATTTTTTAATCATTATTTTGGTTTAACTCTATTTTAAGCCAAATAAAAACACTAGATACTAAATACTACAAAAGTAGTTGTTATAAAATTATCAACGTAAAATAAATATACAATTTGAGTGATATTATCAACAAATTGATTTTCTATCCATATTCCGAGAAAGTAAATATATTTAATCAACAAAAAATATTTTTAATCACTCTTTAAAAAAAAAAAAAGTCATAATTAGGATCTGACAGTAATAAAATGTAAATTTCTATCGTTTAAAGTTCTTTATTTTACAATCATAAAATCAATAAAATTCAAAAACTTTACATAATCATGATAAAAACAACTAGTTTCTGATTGCAGAGTAAATTATGAAAATCATGCATTTTTTTTTCCCTTCTAATTTATGATGATGATCGACATGATAAAGAAAAAAACTCTTTTTAAATCGTAGAAAATTAAGCACTTTTTACAAACCCCGAATGAAAAAAGCACCTTTAATTACTTTTTAAAAACGCTACACAACATGTATAATGTGCAAATTTTTGTTACTACATAAGTAGCAACTTAAAATTTTTTTATGCATTTAGGTACAGCACCAAAAAGGGACAAGATTCATAATTACTCCATAAGACTTTATAAAAAAATCTCAAGGCAGAATTAATGTTCCATTTCCACAACTCGAAATGCAATACACATGAAAATGTGTATTTATGTGGGAGTTAAGGTCAAAATCAGATTTAAGTGGATCAGAAAAACTCACACAAAATAAGTAAGCACAGCACTCTATCAATTAGCAATAAGCTAATCTTTTAATTAGATGGTAGCTATTTTATAGAACATTTGGATAATCTGAGATAAAATTGACTAATTGTAATTTCAATAATATTTTAAAATAAACTGTCAGGAGTCCATCAACTCTGTAGTAGAATTGAGGCGACATTGTCACAGAATTTTTGCAGAAAGATTTTTCATTTGAGATGGGGAAATTTAAGTTTAACTTTCTGCAGAATTTTTTGAAAAATGCTTTTTTTTTTGCTGCAGAATTTTTTTCAAATATATCTTTCTTGCACATCAGAGTGGAAAGAAACAATTATGATTTTTCTAATCTCATTTGAGATTTAAAAAAACAAAACAAGACAAACAAACAAACTGGCTTTAGCGAGACTTTCAAATTAATAATATAAAGTAAAATCTTTAAAGTTCGTTAAAATTGTTCGTTCAGAAATCGTTCAAGTTTAAAAGATAGTTCGCTTTAGAAATGGTGTTCTTTCATTCATTTCTTTTCTTTAAAGATTTTACTAACACTTATTTGAGTATCTCTTTTTTAAAGAATCTTATTCGCATGATTCATGATCTTTATTTTGGGAGTTACTTCATGGACTTTACGATTTTTAACTTATGTAAGAATTTTAATTTATTTACCAATTTTAATTTGTGCAATGATTTACAAAATTCTAAAGAGGAAATAATTAGTGAATTTTTCTTCCTACATACTAGAATATCGCCTATAATATTTGAATTAAAAAAATATTACTTTTACAATTAAAAATGTTTATACATTTTTATTCTATAATTTCTACTGTAAACACAATGTTTCTGTTACTTTAAATTAGTCTCTTCTTCTTTCTTATCTCCAAAATTAGAAGGGCTAAACAATGTCCATGAAATTCATGACCCGGAGGAAGTCGGCCATCAAAAGTGGGTCATTTAGAGCGCCCCTCTTGTCCAGTCCAAGACATGTTGGGGAGAAGCCTGCATGTTGTGGCACCTGGGGCAGTTTGGTAACATTTTAATACTAGCCTCGAAGGAAAGAGACTTTCAAGGTGACTTTAAATTAGTAATTTTTATAAATAAAAGTATTTTAAAACAAAATATTGTTGCTGGAGAAGTTAGTTGCAGAAAACCCGAAATAATGCTGCCTTAGGGTCCATCAATAACTCTGATCAACTGCTGTTTCTCATAATAAGCTACACTTTTTAAAAGAAATATTTACCTATATGGATCAGATGAGCCAGTGGCTTGCCTTGTGATAGAATCTTTAAATATCTGTCTTCTGTAAATTTTCTCTTCAACTGTTCCACAAGTCATAAGCCTATAAATGACCACATTCTTCGTTTGACCTATTCTATAAGCTCTATCCACTGCTTGTGCATCTGTAGCTGGATTCCAGCTAGGATCATCTGTGAGAAATACACTGAATTTGTTATATATATATAAATACACACAGTAAATCCTCGCTACAACAATATTTTGGGGACCAAATAAAAATAGTGTTGTAGAGGGATCTATTGTTATATCCAGGGCTTACATACTTTGGAGACACAACAAGATTTCTTTAAATTTAAATGTTATTTATTTATTAACTATAAATATATTATATAAAAAATAAAATTGCAGTGTGCTAATAATGAATAAATATTAAAAACAATTGAAATAAATTCAGGAAGTAAGATCGTAAACATACCTGAAAACAATTTTTATTGAAAATAGTCAGATATTTTTGTTTGTTTATTCATTTTTTTTGATTGCCAGGTCAACCGACAAAGTATGCATTGAAGCCAAAGGAGGAAAATGATTTTCGTTCCTTAATGGTGCTCCACCCACCCTCCACAGAAAAAAACTCTTTCAGGTGTTAATGTGATTCTTGTGGTCATTTGTGACTCATGATCAGCTTTTAACACGAAGGAATGTGACTTCAGTGACTTCTTAAGAGATAAGGAAGGCGATTCCACGAGTGGAATTTTTTTGGGGTGCTCAGCAGTGAGTCTTCTCTTGTCAGAAAAGATGGAAACAATGGCATAATATTTTTTTTACATATTTGAAAAGCAATAATGAGTGGAGAAAATAAGGTTGCAATTTAAAAAAAAAAATCGTTTTACAGGGGTTTATTGTTTCAGAGAATATTGTAATACTGAGAGGTGCAGGACATTAATTCACATGCAAGTTGGTCAGGAACACGAAACATTGTCATAATAAAGGGAGTTGTTGTATTGGATATCGCAGTAGCAAGAGTTTATTGTGTGTGTATATACACATACTGTTTGTTTCATTTATTTACATAGATAGGTACAGAAGAGAGTGAGGCTCATTCTCCTTTTATTTTAATAATTAAACATTGATCTGTCATACCTTTGTTATCAAATTCATTTAGTATCTTACTAACTTGCTATAAATCATAATCTAGGTTTTTTTAAAAAAGTTTGTGCCTTCTGTATTGTAATATCGTTCAAAGTTGTTGCAATCTTCTGAATGTGTCCAGTTAAATTACTGTCATTTGCATTTGATTGCACGATAACATGACTCTCAATAAAATAAATAAAAATATAACTCAGCTTAACAACATATTGCAGTTACAGCAAATTTAATAAATATAATGATTTAAAATAGATTTAAACAGATTTTAACAAAGAGATTTATGTAATTTGATTTCATAAACCACAATTCTTCATAAATCAAATTAATTTTTTTCATGAGTATAAATAAGAAAAATGGCAGAATTTTTAGCAACTAAGCAAAAACAATTTTGAATTGTTTGAGAAATCCAGTCTAAAGAGATATTTAGGGAAATATATTTCACTAAATTTTTAAGAGATTATTAATTTCAGAGGCTAAGCAAACCAAAATTAATAAATTTCTTTGTAATTACTCTTCATGTTCTAGAAAATTTCCATTTTTTTTCTGTAATTAATGAGTTTAAGTATTTAAACTCATCTACTGTTAAACAGTAGATGAGTTTAAATACTTAATTGCATTTTTAATTGCTTTATCTGAAAATTATTTTTAAGCATTTTACGATTGATCTGATTCAGACTAATACTGCTGCCATGTTAAGTGTAAAGTTACGTGATATTAAGATGATCTATGTATAACAAAATTCTATACAATGCCAAGTTTTACATCATAAAACTCATCTACTGTTTAACAATTTTATACTGAAGAAAGAAACAATTGTTTGGAAGGAACAATTTTCACTAAAGTAGAATAGTATTTAGCTGTAGGCAAGCTGTGTTCTGCAAAGGCTAGGGTTGCACAACCTCCTTGGAAAAAAGAATTTTATTTTTTTTTACTTGAATGGGCCACAGTAATTCTAGCCACACATTTTGGGGCCACAGTAATTCTAGCCACACATTTTGGGGCCACAGTAATTGAAGTTCTCACTTCATTGATAATAATTCATTTAATCCTTAATATAATTATGACAATATCAATTTGTGTTTAAATTAAAAGACAAAGCAGGAAGCATATTGTCTTGAGACACAACATAGAAGAAAAATAACTTACAGATTACAACTCTATCAGCTGCAGTTAATGTTATTCCAACACCACCAACCTTTAAAAAAAATTACAAAAACTTCAAATCATTAAATTGAAACTAACAATATAATAGAACATCAGATGAAACTAATAACACTTAACAAAACATATGATACATTACACTAAGAATAATATTAAACTAGGTTAATCAAAATAAAAATTGCATTTTAAAAAATAGAGAAAAATCCACCAGAATTTTTTTTGCAAAACAAATAATAGCAATATATTATAAAATATCATGATTATCAAACTTACAGCAATGCACATTTTATTAGACGAATGATTATGTAAATTCACTTCATCATTTCAATTTGAATTGAAATAATTTAGGAGCACTGGTTTCTTCAACTTTCTAAAATATATAATGATAATGTACCTTGATAATAATTGAGAATTACCCATCTTATAATTCATAAAACCCTTTTAAAATGGTTGTTGAAAGCTTGCTGACCAATGGGAAAAGGTGTAATAATTACATGCAAAAAAAAATTTAACTTCTTTTTTTAATTTCACACTTATTTTCTTCTTGTTATTCAGTTTGATATTCCGTCAAACTCATTTTTTTAGAAATGATTTTCGATTAACCTATTGTTAAAAATTTTTTCAAATTTTCTAACTGTTCACGTTTTGAATTTCCCCTTGTTTGCAAATGTTTCTTTACAGCTGCCTCGCTGTAACTCTTCTATTTGAAATTGTATCTGCTTTCGTCGATGTGCAAATTGTCGCACTTTTCATCATCACAATATGTTTGCTACCTTTATTCAATGTTTTTACTGTTTGATGCCTCGCCTTTTATGTCTGAACACTCACGTACCTAAATTCTGTTTACTGGGTGATTACTTTTGTTAATTTTAAGGTTTCACTGAATTCTTTGCGGCCTGTTGGTTTGGGGGAGGAAATCTTAGGATCTCGGTGAGGTTGCTGCTCTGCATGCGGTACTTAGCCAGCATCATCCCAAGGCTTTCGCTGGAGTTGCTTTAGCCTCCCTTGTCCATTATTACAACGTGTTGCCATGAATTGTCACCAAGTCTACTTTTATGAATTGTCTTTTTTTCTTGCTGAGTAGCCATGTGCGTACAGCATTCCCCGGATGCCCCCTAACGGGGTAAAGCTTTGATTCTGTCAAACTCATATCTTATCTCATACTTTCTTCCAGCATACAACATTAAGTTTTTTTGTTTTTAACAGAATTTTGAAATGATCTATTCCATATTAAAATCCCAAAGAGGTCATTGATGTTCCTTTACATAATTATAATTAAAATGTATCATTTTATAGAATACTTAGATTTATATTGCACAGTGAAAAAAATATAAAGCATAACCAGGGTTTGTTGATTTAAATAAGCTTGATTTAAATCAAATGATTTTGTTCAAAAAAATCCTTGATTTAAATCAAATGAATCAAATTTTTTTATTTAAAAAGTTAAAAAACGGTGTTTTAAATTATTGATACTTATACTATTTTCTTTCCTTAGTTTCAATTTTTTTTAAAAAATAACTGCTGCTTTAATTATTTTTAGTTAACGAAATTACTTTCTTTCTTGGTGTCTGTTAAATACCAACATATTTTAAATTACATTTTTAAAAATGTTTTGATTCTTGAGATTGAAAGTATAGATTAAACTAAACATTTAATGCTGTCTTAATATAGACTTGCATAGCTGTAGAAAGTAATTAATAAACATGAGTTTTTTTTACAAAAAAACTACAAATATTGTTAATTAAAATTCTTTTTCGATTGAAAAAGCATGGAAACAAAATCTACATTATATTTTCTTGATTTAAAGTGTATATTTCTAAAGCTTGAGGTTATATTAAAAAGAATTCTCTATTTTATCTAGTCTTGAAATTTTAATCATGCATTTGTTTCAAAATGATTGCTATGCATTCAAAGCTTTGTATTATAATGAAAAAATTGTTTTAGGTAGTTAGAGCTTCTAAAATATTGTTATAATACAGTTTTAATATTAATTTAATTTTGATTAAACATTTATAAAGTTTTTTTTAATCAAAAATCAAAGTTCTTACAGTGTATTTGAATAAAAATAAAAATTAGATTTAAAAAAAAAAAATCCAATTTAAAACAAAAAAATCTGATTATTTTGATTTAAAAAAAAAAAAAAGTCAGGAACCATGCACATAACAGTACCTGAGTCGTCAGCAAGAAAACAGGATATGACGAGTTCTTCTGAAACAACTGTATGCGTCTTTCACGCTCTTCTGTTTTTGATATTGTGCCATCGATTCTAACAACTTTCCATTGCCTAGAAAAAAATTTGAGACATAAATGGAGTATTTTTAAAAAATATTAGCATTCAATTGTAAAAATGATTGTTAAAGCACCAAGGTGCAATGATTTAAATAAAGTCAAAATCTGTTCTAAGTTCATAGTAAATTGCAATTTCAGGGCCTACACTGAAGACTTAAAATTACTAGCCAGTAAATTAGCTAAATATTAAAAGCGTTAGGAGTAAATTAGCAATAAATGAGAGAGAGAATCAAAAATGTAGTTGCTTCACCATCTTTAAGGAAAAGAAATCAGAATAGGTTGGGATTAATTTTTAATAACTTCTTAGACTAGAGCAATTGTTACAAGGATAAACTTGCAGCAACATTTGATGTCTTCCTTTTTTCAGATTTAGACTCCCTTTTAAATAAATATATTTCAGTAAACAAAACGCTTAATTCGTTAAGTTTTATTTTTTAATAAAATTTTTACTGTCACAATTGCAAACATCCAGAAAAAAAAGGATTGTGGTAAAAGATAAGCAATTTGAATAATTTAATTATGTCTTATTGGTTTTTATACTACTCAGAGATTTTTAATGAAATTTGCGCAGGACTTAAATATGTTCAAGAGGCAAAATAGTGAATGCTTAGTGCAGGTTTGGATTTTAATTATAACATGTTATAATCCCACAGTGATAAGGTATTCTTTTAAATGGGGTAATTGACCAGCATCCCACATACTTTTCTTTAGTTACACTATAATCTGTAGCAATATTAATCCCATTTACGAGGAATTAGGAAAACAGAATAGGGTCATTAAAGCTATGAATTTTAATAAATTAAGCATCTAGATTTCGTAACGAAATTTATTTGCCAATAAAAATTAAACCTTAATAATACACAAGTTGTTAATGAAAATGAAGTTGTTTAACTTTTTTTTTTTATTAATTTAAACTTCAAAGCAACTGTTCCTTTCGTCTTTTTTTGCTATGGAATCTTAAATGATTGTGAATAGAATAACCAATAAATATATACTATTTTTTTAAAAAGATAATAAGAGGAAGAAAATTTCTATTTTTTAGCATAATATATTTTTAATTTTATGGCTTCTGGAGCTTTAACTAGTCCAGTAATGAACTTGTTTTTGTGTAAAGACAAAAACTGAAAACACATAAAGCCAAATTATGAATTAATTTTTTTTTTAAATGAACAACTGCTATAAACATTATTAATGGTTATTAAGGATTAATTCTTATTTATTTCGTAACTTAATTTTGATTCGGTAAATTAATTTCGTAACTTAATTTTGATTTTAAAAGTCTGATTGGAAATACCAGGGTGGCCACTCAAATCAGGTTTCAAATTTCCCTAATTTTCCAGTAAAAATCTCAAAATTTCCAGGTCAGCATGTTTTTTTTTTCTTTATGAAGTTTAGGTGGGTATAAAATTTTTTTAAATATTATATAGTATTTTATTTAAAATGTTATTTATTTAATACATCATTGAACAGATGTGGAAAAAAATAATATGTTTAGATTGTAGAATATATTGCTTTTAATGAAATTTTTTTTTTAAAGAGTTGAGTAGTTTTTGCACAAAATAGTAAATACAGAGTGACCCAAAAAAACCTTGGATAAGTACTGTTTACTGTATTTTCATTAAGCAAAAGAAAATAACAGCAGGAGATTATACATTAATATTTTTTTATTTAATTTTTAATTTTTTTATTACTTTTTTTTTATTTTTTTATTTACATTTCAATTTATACTGTATTTATAATATTTTATACTGTATTTTATGGAAACAGTGCTCTTTATAAAATTCATTGATATAATTTCCTTTAAACCAGTATTTAGTCAAATGTTTAAATAATGTTGTTCATTTTGTATTAGCACTACTATTTAAGAAACATTGGCAAAGGCAAAATTGTCAAATTTCTTGTGGCATATTTTACAGAAAAAAAAACAAGATAAAACTCTCTAAATTTTATTCTTTTTTGTTTTGTTTTCATTTTTTTTAATAGAAATTAGAATATTTAAAGAATTCCAATCTTACTACACGGTTTCCTAGTTTAGATTAGGTAGTTGATTTTATAACTGGGAAATAAATTACAGGGTGTCGGACGAAAAAATTAACATAAATTTCTTAGAAAAAATATCTTAAAAATAAGCAAAGTTTATAATCATCAAATTTTTATATTAAATACTAAGTACATTATAACCTATCGAAAACAATTCGTTTTATAAAAACTGATTACAATAAAATCAAATTAAATGGTTTAAATTGTTGGTGTCGGATGTAAATCACACGAAAGCAAAAATTATTACTCACTTACAAACTGTCAAAACTCTGAGTTTGTTTGTAACTTAAATGCATTTTGAAGCTGACATTTGAATAAAAAAATTCTATGCAGTTCTTAACTTGTAAAATATGATCCATAATTAATTTGAAATTTTTTAGACAACATAAGTCAGTGTCAAACCAGCTTTTTTCACTTTAGTGTTATTTTTTAAGTCGGATATAAATTTAAGTTAATGATAACCATTACAATTACTGAGCATTACTTTAATTTTAATCCTAACACTATAAACATTATTTTTCAATGAAATAACTTTCGACATTGTGATTAATAAATGAATTTTGAATCAAAAATCAAATATTTACGAACAAAACAGTAAAAAATATCTAGTTGGTTCGTAAAAAAAGATTTTTTAAAATAAAATATGTTATAAAAGGTTAAAATGAAATACGGAAAATTAGCAGCAATGCAACAATGGTTAGTATTTTGCCATTAACGATTCAAGAAAAATGAGTGATTGATGAGTAACTAAGAAAAAATAATTCATTGGATGGGAGAACAAAAGCTTTCAGAAAAAGAGTGCAAGATAAAATCTATTATTAAAATTATAACCAATAGTTTTTTGGAGAATTTTATAAAATTAAAATAACTAAAACATTTTGAATAGTTTTGTTAACATAAAAAATACTCCCAAAGCATTGGAACAAACTTTAACAATAAATGAATTCAGTCCACGGACTAGAAGATAAAAAAAAAAACCTACTTATATGAACAGAAGCCAATATCCCTAACCCTTTCTTTCAACTCCACCACAATTTTTGCCTTTTTTAAACTGTGTAGTCCCATAATCTTCAAAGAGGTCAAAGATTTCTCCATTCATTTAGCAACATGGGAGAGTTTAATATGGCACTCTAGTTTAGCAGGATAATAATGAAGAGAATTTTAATGTAAGCAAAGTATTGCTAAGTTGATGATATTTCAACTGTTTGACAAATTTCCATCTAAATAAAGTAGATATAGCAAATGGTAAAATAATTTAAATTAAGAAAAAAAATTCCAGCTTTTCTATAAAATTCCCTGATGATCCAGGTTTTTATCCGAATTTCTCTGATTTACTTAACTTAACTCACTTTTACTTAACTTTACTCACTTGATTAACTCTGATTTACTTACTTTTACTTAATTTTTTCTTTTTAAAAAATATTGTCATTTCTATTTCATTGGCATTTTTACCAAAATAATAAATAAATAATGGATTTTTGATGTAATAGAAATATTATGTCTTAACTCTTGGAACCCCTTTAACTTTTCAGTGGACCTCTAGTGTTTGCAGAACACCGTCTAACAACACTGGTTTAAGGAAAGAACAACAGGTGCTGATGGATTACAAAGGGTTATGAAATTTAACTCTGAGAGATACCAAATTATATAAGTGAAAATCAACATTAAACTTAAAAGAAGTAAAAGAAATTTGACTTTGAAGAATAATATTCTACTACGTGTCTAAAGCATTCACATGCTATTGTTCGCGCACCCTCAACAGATCTTTCGCAGTTCTTTTCGGTTTTGCAAACAGGGATAGCTTATTAGATACTGAAACATAGTAGTCTAAAATTTTTGTTTAAACAATATACTTGTACATTGAGCGAAAATGTTTGGCATTTCAACTGTAGTCTGGAAACAAACTTACCAGTCTGAATTCATTGAAAAAGGAATACATACAAACGATATCAAAATATAGATGTGTCTCTTAAATAAAAATTTATTGAATTTATCAAGCAAAAAAAAAAAAAAAAAAANAAAAAAAAAAAAAAAAAAAAAAAAAAAAAAAAAAAAAAAAAATATAATTGTATTTTTATTTTTCAAAAAAAATTTATTTAAGAAATTTTATCCCAGTTATAAATTATATCATGCTGCTACTGTTACATGGAATATATCAAACACAAAGTAAAGGTAACATACATTAAAATTTGCTAAAATGTGTAAAACTTATGCCTTTATGTTTGTTAGTAAAATTAACAGTATGAAACCGAAATATATCAGTACAGTATTATAACAGTATCTCATGGTATTTTAATGGAACATAACACTACTCTACACAAGTCTAAAAGGTATATTTACATGATGGTTAAATACTAAAAATTATAATCAAATCTACAATGAACTAAATAAACAAAACAAAAAATTGTCAATGAAGTAAATTTGTTTCATATCTAGCTCATTTGTATCCAGGGGTCTGTCCAGATTTTTTGTGAAGGTTCTGTTTTTGTAAAAATGTGAAAAAACTACTCATAATTAGTGAATATAAAATAAGCGTTAAGTCACATTCGTTCAACCAGGGTCCCGCTTTTGTGAATGTGCAAATAGGGTCCTGTTATTGCAAAAATTGTTAAAAACCTTTTCAAGAAGTTTTTAAATTGTAAATAGATACAACATTCTGCTCAACAATTGCTGTTACTAAATTAGAGATGCAACATACAAATATTTGGTATTTAGCCTATACTACTGAATGCAGAATATTCATTTCAAACTAATAGTGGAAACAAAATCACTCACATTTTTAATAATTTCAATTGACATATTTTAAATAACACAACTTAGTAATGTATCACTTATAATGTGTTACACATTAAGTAAATTTAAACAATTATTAAATTTATAATATTTTACTTAGAAAATTGCCAGAAATTAATTTTTATTTACATAATATTCTATTAACATTTCGAACCATCCCCTTCGGAAGGGTTTATTCGATTAACAAAACAATAATGAAGATAAACAAATTTGTGAAAGGTCCGATTAAAAGATAAATTATTTTGTGAAGGGTCCGTTTTTATGATAAGATATTTTGTGATGGGTCTGCTAACGGACCAAAATTTCTCTTAAACAGACCACTGGTATCAAAATTAAAATGTACTAACATATCAGACTTTTTCTGACCAAGAAAAAAGTAATTTTGGAAAACAAACTAGAAATGATATGATTTTGCATCATTTTTTCCCCCTTCCTTTTTTGAAAAACTTACAGCCCTGAGATATTTAAAACATATTGGAAGGTGGATTACCTGTTTAAAAGAATACGGTGAATCATATCCAATATTTTACGAGAGAGTGAAAAGACGAGTGTTCGGTGTCCATTCTCTTTAAGATTTTCCAGTAGGTTAATTAAAAACTTCATTTTTCCAGATTCTATTATGAGTGTTTCATCTGCAACATTTTCAATAGATGAGGCAATTGTGGCTTCATCATCCAGTTCTCTCATTAAATCTTCTTCACTAGAAAAAAAATGGCAAGCATTCTGCTTCAGAGATAATCATTAATTTATATCACAATCTAATATTTTTTTAAATTCTTTTCCACACAATTTTGATGTACGGGTGCCACTCTAAAAACATTTCAAAACTGAACTTATTTTTTGACCAATTAACACAATCAAGAGTTGTTTACCAGATTTTTTAGAAATTTATCGCTCAATAGTACAAATGTTGTTCAAGCAAGTAGGCACTGAAGTTCAATTTATCCTGTTCATTCATTGTGGTGCGACATCATAATAATTATCATGTCGCATTGCATTAATAATGAAAAATAACAATTCTTACATTAAAATGTAATATTTGTATAAAATTAACTAAAAAAATATATAGAAAATGTTTGTAAAAAAATTTAAATTTTGAAGGTAAAAATTACATTTTAATTTAAAGAAAAAGTAGAAAACTGATACTAATTGATGAAATTTAGTGTCATGATATTTTCTTAAGACTGATTTCAGTCACCAAGACTGAAAAGTGACACACATACTAATGATAAAAGCATTTTTTTTACATCTGAAATTCAGGCAATTTTCATAGCAAAAGCTACTGATAGAAGCTTGCTGAAGCTACTGATATTGATCTTTGTGTCTTATGCAGTAACAGATATAAAAAATATTTTTAAAAAAAAATTAAATGGGGGGGGGGGGNGGGGGGGGGGGGATCAGAAAAAAGATAAAATTCCCTTTATATTGTTCATTTATTTATTTTACGATTAACCCTTTGATGCAGAATTTTTATGAAACTTATTTTTTTCATACTTTTTACTTTATTATGTATGAATATAATCCAAAATAAGTGCAAAATATCATATTTAACATTTTAATTCTTTATAATTATGGAATACAGTGTGAAATATAGGTGTTTTTTTCTGTGTTAAAGGTAAAAATCTTTCAAACATGGCTAACTTTTAAACAATTATTGGCACTAATTTAGATCAAAAAGAAACAGTTAACATTGAAATTTCTTTAATTTTCAAAACCAATTATTGATAAATTTTCGAATATTTTAGATTTTTAATAACTATATAAGACTATCTTATATGTATAAAAAAAGCAATATATAATTCTGCTAGTAATCAGAGCCTCAAAATACATAGATGAAAGGGGCACTGGTGTCCCATCTGCATCAAATCACAATTAACAAAGACAAATTATGACTAATATAACTTGTCTTTGTTAGACATTAATAAATAATAAAAGTGAATAAATATATGAAAGAAAACATACTCTAGTTCTCCATTTAGACCTAACTGCAGACAAGCTCTTTGACTTAATAAGCGAGGATGGTCACAAATCTTTTTTAATGTTGTTAATTCCACTAATGGAGATCTTTTAGAAACTAAAATCTATAAAGAAAAATAATTAAATTTATGTTTTCAATATTCATATAAAAATAGCAACATATACAAATGAGGATAAATAACTAAAAATGGAACATACAAATGAGAATAAACATAACTGGAGGAATGAACACTCTTTAGAAAGAAAAGAAAAATGAACTTATTTCATTTTTCTCATTGATGATAGGCTACAGTTTAGGGCTGATTGTGACAAAGTGAAAAATCCTGAAAGTTGTTAACTCGAACAAACAATCGAACAGCGTGCAAAACTCGATAAAAAGATACCCATTTATATATTATTCACATTTAATAGAAAAGTTTGATTTACAATTGAATTACCAATGAATATTATGACACTTTTCTAGAAACAAATGTAGGGGAAAAAATAATTCTTACAAGAATCAAGATATTGGATTTCAAAACAGCGTGAATATGAATCGCGATATTGGATTTTAAGACAGTGTGAATATGAACCACCCCCAGTTTCTAGACCTGGAGAGATGACATGAAAAACCCGGAGTTCTGGGGTACACCTGAAATACTATAACCCCTGACATTCAGATGTATACAAAATTTTAAAATCAGTAATAAAAAATGAACATATTGATCTGGATAAATGATCAGATATGTACAACTTTTTAAAAATATGTTAACTCAAAAACTATTTGACTAATTGTACTCAAATTTTGTAATTTGATATTTAAAATCGCTTATATTATTTAAAATGTTGTAAAAATGTGTAGATTTCCCAATTCAAAATTAAAAAATTCTTATAGTGATTATCTATTGATATAAAATGAACTAAATTGTGTACTTTTAACCACCTCAAATTCATAATAAAACTTTTTCCCTTAATCTTAAGAAGTATTTAAATAAAATCTCTCAGCTTTTTTCTCCCACTGACCCTATTTTTACATATAATCCTATATCAAAACAAGAAAAGAGTATAATGAAGTTAGCTAAACATACATTTTTAACAACTTCTGAATGGAGGAAATTTCTGTAAATTTCGCACTGTTGATCAGACATTGGCAACCAAATAATGAAATCGTTCTTTCGGGTAGTTACCTTATTGCTGTTATTAGATATTCTGAAAATAAATATGTTCATAATATAAAACTTTATCAAGTTACAATTTGCAATTTAAATATAAGATTACAAGCCATAATAGAATATAAACACTTAAAATATAGTTGCATATCAAAAGAATTTGGTAATGCCAACACAAAATAAGAGATAAAAATTGAATTCACTAGTTTCATTTGTACCTGTTGAATTAAAATTTCATCCACTTGCATAAACAAGTAAAAAAACAATAACTAACTTAAGTTTTTCTTTTTTTTTGCAAACAGCTTCTTACCTCAAATCTGCCATTTTACATTCTATATCATTCACGTCTGCCTTTTCATTATCCCAAATCTCTGCCTTTGTTCGACGTAAAAAATAAGGCTGAATCAGTTTCTTCAAGTTCTCAGCCATTTCTGTTCCAAGGCGCTTTTCTCCTGCAGTAGCATCTTTCTCACGAGACTACAATTTAAAATATTCATTAGTAGTTCAATTTTCAAAAATAATTTCTTTTTTTTTTAATTGCATATACCAGACTCATCATAAATTATTTACATATAAAAAATGCATGTATAGAGGCAGCATAATTCACTTTAAAAAAGCAGCTTAATATTATTATTTGTTTTATTTAAGCGACATATAATCAATGAGTATTTCCTGGCTCAAAATATTTTATGGTACTTTGAGATTGTCTCGACCATTTACATACATTATTCATTGATTATTTTCGCCACACCTGGTATTATCGCCAAAAGGTAGCTTCTGTGCCAATAACAGCAAATTTCATCATATTTACTGTGTAATCCTTGACTATGCGAGTTAGTTTTCTTTAGTGCAAAATGATTGGAATTTGAGATTGGCCTAGCACCAAAGAAATTGCAGTGGCATATTTTTAGTTCAATTTGTAACTATAAAAAAATTTAGGGGTTTTTAGTTTGTTTTGATTATTTTTACTACAGATTCTTGGTTCATATCCCTGCTGATGGGATAATCCCAAAGTATTTATTTTACGAATATTCATAAAATGTAATTTTAAATATGAAAATACTTAAAATGCTAATAAAATGTCCTAACTCAATAAAACGCTCTCTATATTGTGACACAAATACTAATGGTTAATCAGTACCAAAAAAATGCCCTCTTCCTTACCACACAATTTAAAAGTGCTTTTTTGGAAAAATTTGTCAAGTTGGGGAGGGCAGAGAATGGAATGAAATTCTCAACAGAAGAGGTCAACAGCGTTTTCTCTGAGTTGCATGAAGATTAATGTCCCATTGAATGGTACATATGTGTGTGCTCTCAAGAAAAGGAAGAATTTCAAGGTGGAGTGGTAGCAGGAAAGATTGAGTAAAAAGGAGAGGGTGCTACTCTTAGAAGCAGGACCAGAGTCAGCCTGATTGGGGCCCGGGGCAAAAACACCAAACTTTATGGATATTTTAAATTTCTCACCTCATTACAGATATATAAAGAGAAAATTGACTAGAACCTAAAATATTTCAAAATGGTCAAGCGGAATATTGTCTGCCCATTTTATTAATTATCTAACAATTCTATGTCCATCATTAAAAGAATATAGCACACCTGAAGAGCCAAAATTTGAGAAAAACGTATTATTTTCCTTAAATTAACTGAATTAAAGTATAAAACGGTCAACAATGGGATAACTGATTGCTAACTTTGTCATCCAGCTGCGAAAAACTCATATTCTTGCTGACATTAGGGGGGAATTCATTTAAATGTTCGTAATTGTGAAGGCTCAATTAAGCTAATCAGAAGTCTATATTTTTGTAAATATATCACATTTTCCTATATGTAAAAACACAGTCTTTTGTTCGACCAAATTCGCCCATCGTAATTGCGAAAATTTAGTTGAGTTCCAACCTAGAAAGCCATGGATTTACGAAATATAGATTTTTTGGCGTTCATACGATAGATTAATGAAGAAGCTAACATAAAATGGATTTTAAACTGTACTGATATTTTGCTTAAAAAAAGTTCATTGAAAGTTAAACTTTCGATTCGATTTGGAGAAACTGCCTTAGTCACGCTTTGCTTAGAGGTGCCTTAAATATGAAAGAAAAATTACAAGCCTTCTGCAACCAACAGATGTTGTTTCGCGGATGACTCTAAAAGTGCGCCAAGAAAAGAATCGTGACTCTTAATCGGGAAAAATAAAAGATTCTTGTAAGGAATTTAAAAAGGCCAACTTGACAAGAAGTTATTAGTTTTGTATTCGCAGCTTGGGAAACTGTCTTAGAAGAGACGATGTCTAACTCAAAGGTATTTCAAGGTATAAAGGTATTTCAAATGCATTAGGTAAAAGCAAAGATGGATTTATTAATTCCTGATAAATGGAAGTTAATGTTGAACGAAAAGTGCATTGACTTAATTTTGGAGGATGACTCTGATATTTCTTTTGATGGATTTTTGGATACTGATTAATGCAAAAATATATATATGTAATAATAAACTAATCTTTCTTTTTATGAAATATTTGGTCATCTGTATTTTATATTTTATCACAGAACTTTTATTTTTTCACCTATTTGCCTGTACTGTAAATGTAGCGAAATTTTAAAATAAGGGTTTGTTGTAGAAAGTAAATTAGATTTAATTAAATTCATTTACTTCTTTTAGCTATTATTTTCACTTTATAATGTTTATGTTTTGTGATCCATATTTAATTATATTCAATCAAATATAATTGATTTTTTTTTAAAAACGACGATTCACATTTTTCTTCAGTAATGTTTATTTGTCACCCCCTTTACACTGCGCCAAATTTCGTTGGAATTACGGCGTGTTTTATGATAATACTTAAAGACTTAGTTTTAAAACTGAAATCAGAGAGTCCGTTAAATCAGCAAAATCAAATGCTAATCAAACAAAATGTAACACAATTTCACTTGCTTTTAGTGCTAAAAATAAACATTTTTGCTTAAAAAAAAGTATTATAAGAATAAATTAAACAAGGTAGACAGCAATTAAGGGATTTAATGAATGAAAAACACATTTTATTTTATGCAGCTGTTATTTGTCAAAGATTAAAAGTAACAACAACTTAAGGTCCTAAAGTCTATGTAAAAAAATAAATAAATAAATAAAAAAAATTTGCAAATGCTGAAAAAAGTAAACAAGATTTTAAAATTGTGAAATTAGAGAGTTCTTTAAATGACTCAATGTACAAATTATGCAAGAAGAAAAAGAGTTAAAAATTAATTACATAATTTTTGTAAAATGTTTCACTTTTCTTAAAATTTATCATACAGAATTAAAACTGACTGACTCTGCTAAACTTTTTATGACTTCAACAAAGTAACAGAAACAGGGGTGATTGTGAGCCCAAGTCAAAATTCCGGAAAATTTCTTGAGTTACTCATACCTATACCATTTACACATACCTATGATGACCTGGAGAATGAATTAAAATTTACATATATGTCTTTCTTTCTTGAGTTTATGATTATAATAACTATTTACTGATAAAAAAATAAATATTAATCATGAATATAAGCTTAGAAAGTATCTGGCTCTCCCTTACAAACAAATAAACTGTGTTTTTAAGTTCCACCTTTGAAAATATGATTTCCGGAAATTCTGTGATGAATAATTTTTTGAAAAGTCTGGACCTTCGATCTCCGGAAACTTCCGGATCACTGTTAGCGAAAAATCCAGAAATCCGGATTTTTTCCGGAGCACAATCAGCCCTGCAGAAATAATGTATGACCTTTAAAAGAATATTTGAGCTACAAATTTGAGCTTTTATTTCGAAATTACACTTACTTTACAAGATCATTTATACTATAGAACAAAATTAAAGGTTGCCACAAAATAAATATAACAAGTAGCAATTTAAAAAAAATGTCAGAAAGTTTTCACAATTTTTCGGTTGAAAAAGCAACCTGTGTGCATTTTATTATTAACCAATTCCCTTACCAATTACTTGGAAAAAAAAATGCAGAAAAATCAACATATTTATTTTATTAATAAATACAAGGAAGTAAAACAAAACATAATGCACAAGTTTTAAGTTGAGTTTTGAAATTTTTTCTATCTGTATGAAATATTTAATTTAAAATCAGTTTACTATCCCGAGCAAATGAAAAAAGTTCAATATTATTCTTTGTATGATAGTTTTTAAAGCAAGGGATGACACAAAGTGATACTTTTAAAACGTAAGTTAAGGAATACACTATTTTTTACTCTTATTGCTATGTAAATTCAGAAACCATTGTATATACAATCACACAAAATAAGTGTGCAGTCCCACACGTATTTTGTTGGAATTCCCAGCAACACTCCTAAATAAAACTTGGCAAACTTCCAATCACAGCAGATTATATTTTTTGCTACCAACCCAGTAAAAACGTGATAAAACAAAATATACCAACAATTTCTGAAAGTCTGAGTTTTCTCCGAATGATAAATATTTGCAGTACCTGAGTTAACTCGGGATAATTAGGAAAGCGGTTAATTAAATGTTTTATATATTCTGAAAATTTGAATTGAATTGAATGTTGGGTTTAATGGCACAAAGTCCACAGAAGGAAATTCTGTGCCAAACAAACGGTTTCAAAATAAATACTAGGTAGATGTATACTACAAGTTTTTCCCATCAAAAATCCCACGGAATTCATAAAACTTAAATACAACAAAACCAACGCATTCAAAAGTGAGTAAAACCAGGTAAAATGTAAACATAGTAAAGCATCGTAAAACAGTTGCATTCAAAGCTGAATAAAATCACATAAAATAGTAAATAGGATAAAACAGTTATATACAGTATAAGATACCAATTGCGCGTAGAAATGCAAAAATTCTAGGATGATGGCAGTCACCTAACAAATCCTGCTACCAAAAAAGGTTAGACGATGATGGTTAAAAAATGGGCAAATGATTAAAATATGATGAACAGTGAGTAAAACATTGCAAGTACTGGAATGAGGAGGAGGTTCACCAAACAGCAAGTGAAGATGGGTCAATCGAGTGTGGCTCTGAAATTTTTTTACTTCATACTTGTTTCTGAAATAATTTCATTCAATTTAGAAATGAATCTTGTAATGCTCACCATATTTTGAGAAATCCTTTATATTATTAATAAAAATCGTTTTTGTAATTATTCAAAATTTTCTTTTCCAAAAAAGTGACCACAACGGAAAATGGTGCAACTGGCCATTTGTCAGTAGCAAAATTTTCTAATTTTGCCCCATAACTTATACTTACAACATAAGCTACCTATCATAAATCACAAGATAACAGAGGCTATAGAATAAGTAAAAGCATTACCCTAGTAATAATATTCTCATATTGCATCTTGAATGTTTTCATGGAACCCAATAATGCACCTTGATGGACAAAGTCATACAGAGCCCATAACTCCTAAAAGATATGTATAATAAAGATTATGAGATAAGAAATATGTAAAATAATGATTAACTCTTATCTCCTAATACTGAATAATAAAGATTATGAGATAAGAAATATGTAAAATAATGATTAACTCTTATCTCTAAATACTGAATAATAAAGTAAGAAATAGAATTTAAAAAAAAATAGGGACTGACTTTTTATAGTAACCAGTGTACAGAAAGTAATATAAGATACTATACACTCTGAATAATTTTTGATCTAATTGCAGTGGTGAAGCAGACTCAATAAAATTTTCTGAAGCAATGCAGAAACTAATTTAAACATCTCAAAAAAAAAAAAAAAAAAAAAAAAAAAAAAAAAAAAAAAAAAAGAACTGAAACAATATTTTTATACTAAAAAGTTATCTTTTTCAAATAAAACAGTTCACAACTTTTTAATAAAGAAACTCTGATATAGAATAAAAAATAAAAGTTTACTTTACATTATACAGTTGGACTTCTATTTAACAAACTTCCATTTTGCGAATTTTTTCAAGGAAATTAAGAACATTTTGGAAATTTCTTCGTAAAATAACTTCTAAATAGCAAAGTGAATTTTCTATTTAACGAACTTTTCATTGAGATCCACTTTCCCCATTTTCCAGAATATTTCAAACTTGTTAACGCATTTTATGGGGGAAATTACCTTGAATTAATTTTTGAAGCCAAGGCTTTATGTAATGTTTTACTGCTTTCTCTAAAAGTTATTTTATCGAAAGTAGTTAAATCCTTTTTTGTTTGCCTTTCAAATGAAAAATTCAATTCAAATTAACAGATTTTATCAGTAGCAATTAAACTTAAGAACACATGTGGTAATGTATGTTTAAAATTACTCTTGTAATAAATGCAGCTATAATTTAATACATAAATGTAGCTTTTTTTTTTAGTTGAAAATGTATGTAGCATAATAGTGTAACTGTTAATAGTTGTAACCTTATTTTATCCTGGACTTTCCTTGCAATCACATATTTCGATATTAATGATCGTTTAAGGTCGTGAGAAGAATTCCTTCGAAGATACTTTCTTCCTCTTGTACATCCGCTAAAACCATCAGATGTAATAACAGCTGTGTTGAAAATCTATGTCAAAGTTCCATTTTATATTTTCCTACTTCCTTGTATGTTTCATAAAAATACCATAATCTTTTAATTTACCTTACATTAGTTTAGTTCAATAAAGACTATGTCACAGTCGACCCATGGCTTCTGACTCTTTCTTTCTACCGTAATCACAACAGTAATAATGGATAATATTTTGATCTATTCTCACTTTTCATGCAGATTTCTTTTATGGTTAAGATTTATAAAATAAATAGTAGATACTAGTTTACAAGATAAAGGTGTATCAATTGCTATTTTAATTATGCCTAGTGTTTATGAATTTAAAAACTGTTTTGCGTTGTTTAAGTGTTTTAAAACGTGATTTTCTACTTAAAGAATTTTCCATATAACGAGCTCATAATTGGGATTCAGCGACTTTGATAAATAGAGGTCCGACTGTATGCATCTAGCTAATCCCAATAGCTTAGACAGAAACTTATGAAATATTAACAAAAAATATGAAACTTACAGCAAACATTAAACTTACAAAAAAAAAATTTTAAATTTTTTTTCTTAAATCATAGTATTTTTGTACATGACAGGTTAAAATTTTCGAACAAGTCAATCAGTCCAAAAGGCAATAAAAAATAATTGAAACACAAAAAGAATTAAATGAACAAATTCAAAACTTTTTGCAGACAATTATGGAATTCATTTGAACCAAAAGATAGTTTCGTGCAACAAAAAAAAAAGTTCATCAGTTCACAGTTTATACTTAAAATTAACAATAAAGCAATTAACAGTAATAGTTATCATCCTTTTTATTAGAAATCAAACTTTATACAATCACTGCTATCAAAACTGTTTTAATGCTTATTTTGGCGAATTTCAGAAATTTATTGAAACAATTAACAAAACCTGGCTAATGGAACTGCACAGCTGTTAATAATAAGATGATTTAAAGTATGTAATGTACAAACAAAGAAACAGTTTATTTACAATTTTAATAGACTTTTTTAAAAAAAGGTAATTCTTACCCTCAAATTGTTTTGTATGGGTGTACCAGTAAGAACAAGTCTATTTTTAGCAGGAATTTCATGAACAGCCTTTGTGGTTTTAGTTGGATTTTTTATTTTATGTCCTTCATCCAGTATCACATAATCCTGAAAAAAAAAGGCAATTAAAAGTGTGAAGTCATGTAAGAGTGGGAAAAGAAAGAAAAAGTGTAAAAATACCTACAGGGTATGTGCTAAATTCTAGATTTTTTTAATTCATGACTACTTCCAAAAATTTCTTCATGACTTAACGAAGATACTAATTTCTCTGACAAAAACAAAATAATAAATTTAAAAAAGAAATCAGGGCTCTCAGGTTTTTCTCAGAGGCACCTATTTTGTGAAAATCTAGACAAAATTTGTGAAAATAAAAATTTATAATAAAAAATCAACACAATAGGGTAAAAATATGGATTTATCGTTTCTTACAAGACACAAAAATAAAATTAAGTATTTTGTAAAACTACTGTTTTTCTTAAAGTAAAATTTGTGAAGGTACCGCTAGACGGTAGTAAATTTGGCTTGGACAGAGCCCTGGCATTATAATAACATTAATTGAAATGAAAGGTATAACCAAAACTGTTATACTCTGCCATCTTCATAATGATTGATTTTAAATTTAAAAAACAGAGTAAAGAAAGAGTGGAAGCAATAAAAGAGCCGAACAAAATACAACAGCGAATAATTTGTTTTCTTTTTCTGCAGAATTATATTCTAAAGATCCTTACACATTCAGATATTCGGAGCACCATGAAATTAGGGGGGAGGGGTAAACTATATTTTAAAAATTTGATTATTTTGGAGACTAATCCCATTACTTTCCATGATTTTTTTTTAAAAATAGTTAAAATCATGACAAATTTTTTTCAATACCGAAATTCACGACTTTCCAGGTGCGCAGATACGGTATACCTATCAATTCAAATGATAAAAACAAATTGTGTGAAGACATTTTGCATAAAAAGAAAACAATTCAATTATTTACATAATTATTTCTTTGCTACATGTGTGCATTGACAGCCCAACAAAATGTTAAGCTTTATACAGAAATCATAATGAAAAAATAAGATAATAAAGTAAAATGACAAAATAAAGTAGAAATTGTTGAGAAAAATAGACATTTAACACAGTATTTCCTATGATCATTTTCTCACTGGAAAATTTCATTATAACTTTTTAAATTTGTATGCAAATAGTCTGATCAACAATTCACAAATCATCATTCTTCACCTAGATGAAAAGCTAACAATGATTAATTTTTATTTTTCGCTTTTTTTAAAATTACCTTCTCAAAAAAAGTAGATCAAATATTTTAAAAGTTAGAAATTCTGCCAAAAAGTCAAAAGAATCTCATGCCAGTACACAAGTCTTTAACATTATTCATAACACATAAGAATATTTATAAATTTTTTATTAGTTGATAATTCAAAATTTGAAACTGAATCATTAAAAAAAATTGATAGTAGTAATAATAGTAATATATGACATGTAGATCCATTTTTAAAAAAATGCAGAGTTGGAGCACCTTTTACAAAAATTAGTACAAATAACACTGAAGAACAAGCTATAGATATCTGGCATGGTGTTTAACTTTTCTAGTGTAGTTTGTAATGCTCATTTCAACTTTGAAAACTGCTTTGTTCTATCACATATATTTTTTAAGACATTAAACAAAAATTAATTTTCATTGAACACTTAATAAAAAAGCAATGAATAAGTGCATTGGAAACACACATTGGGAAAAACCATTACTTCAATTATGTGAATTTATTGAGACATGATTCAGGCTGCTTAACATTAAATCAATATAATGAAATATTTATTAAAATTATAATTGATAAATAGATTCAAATGATAATCGACCAAATGAATTATTAAAAAAAAATATTATTAATATGGAAAGTTTAATTTTAAGCTTGCCGAAACGATCTAATAATACAGATTCCGATTTTTCTTAATTGAACATAACGCAATTATATAATGTAATTAATAGTATTTTTATAATGTATCAATTAATTTTTGCTCATGAGGTTTATTGGAATTCAGAAAATTTATTGGAAGTCAGAAAAATTATGGAGCTGCTTAAAAAACCCTAAAGATTTTGTTAAATAGTATGAAGTGAATAAAGTTCCTTCCGTTATCTTTTAAATAATCCTTGTACATTAGTTATTTTTAAGAAAAAGAATAAACATTTAATTATTTTTTAATTAAGGCTCATTTGCTCAACAGTCCAAATTTACTTGGACATAAATTAGTATAATTGTAAAAGGGATATTTTTTTATCAAGGTGCAATTTTAAAAAGCTTTTTTTTTCTTTTTTGGTTATTTCCATTGCTTTTTCTAGAGTTTATTTCCAGTGTTTTTTTGATTTTTTTTTTTTTTACCATTTTCTACCACATGGACATTAAAAATATAAAAATATGTAAAACACTGAAATATACCATAGATTAAGGATGTATATTCAGAATGTAAGGATTTTATGTGTTGTGTATTTCAAACTAGATATTTCTATATATGCGAAGGGACTTAATCTGACTGTTTTCTTAGCTAATTATATGTTCAATTGCAACACAAGCCCAGGTCTTAATGTAGCAAATTCCATGGCCTTTGGACAATGACGATTGCTTTTTAACTAAATACAAAAATACAGACCACCCGAATTTTAATGCCATAATATAATTAAAATCAACAATATTTATTAATTTTTATATTAATTTAATATAAATATTAAATTAAAAATAAAATGATTGATAAGAGGATAAACTTACCCAAATAAATCTCTCCCCTTCCATATGAGCCAAAGAATCCAAATTGCTGACTACCATTCCATAACTAGTTAATAAAACATGACCTTTCCTTTTCACCTTAAGAATATTTCTTTCACGCTCTTTCTTTGAACTTCCATGAAATAAATAAACCTTTATACCAGGGCACCTGAAAAAATTAAGGAGGCTCTATAATCAGTGTCTGATAATTACAGGCAAAAACAATTTCTAACAAAACAAAATGTCATTTTTAATGGTTAAAGATTCTGTCGATTTGATGTATACGAAAAATTTAAATTTTTTACTTATCTTTCCCATAAAATTTTTAAAACATGTTTTAAATTATTATTATTTATTTTTTTCACAAATAGGGCAAATAAGAAAATATATTTTTTATTTATGGCACGTTTAGAACAATAAATATGAAGTGTATCACTTTCAAACAACAGGTTGAGGAATTTGAGATAGATAAAAGCTTTTTTCTCTCTCTCTCTTTCAGGATGCACAGAAAGATATTTAAAAAAAAAAAACAAAAAAAAAAAAAAAAAAAAACAATTTGAGCACTCAAAAAATATTTTTAATCACTTTCAAAAAAAATTCATAATTAGGATATGTGCAGAAATGAAAATTATTTCTTTCTATTGTTCAAAGTTCTTAATTTATAAAGAAAAAATTAACAAAATGCAAAAACACTTTCAGACATTACATAATCATGATAAAATAACTAGTTCCTGATAAATATTGCAGATAAAATTGCGAAAATCATGCATTTTTTTTAAATTTATGACAATCAACAATTCAAAGAAAAATACTCCTTTTGAAAGATAGAAAATTAAGCACTTTTAACAAACCCCCAATAAAAAAAGCACCTTTAAGGGCTTAGGAAAAAAAAGTAAATCAAAAATAAGCATCTTTAAGCACTTTTTAAAAACATTACGCACCCTGTTTTTACATTAAGGGGGTGACAAAAATAAAAGTACAGTACAGACCATTAATCCGGGATCCAGAAAACCAGGAAACATTTAACTCAGTTTTTCCGCCATTTTTAACGATAATGATAGAGGAAAAAAGTGGAAATTTGACTTACCCTTGAAACTGAGTAGAAGAATATGTGTATGGGAGATATTTTTTTCCCCATTCGTAAAGAGAAAACTTCAATATTTCTTCCGTGACATTGAAGATCTTTAGGTCAAGAAGAGGAAGGGTAGAGATAAATGTTTTATTTTTTCCTATGTGTCTGATGGAATTTTAGATTTCCTAACAAGCTGCTATCAATCAAACATGAAGGAGTGGCATGCTGACTTTGTTTTCTCTTTGATTTAAAAGGGGGTGGGGGAAATGGATTGCACAGGCATATGAATGAATAAAAGGTGAAAGAGATATAAAAAGAAGAAAACAACCCTATCCTATACATTACTAAGAAAAAGTTTTAAAAAAAATGTTAAATGTAAATACAAAAAATAATTAAAATTATGTAAATTACGAAAATAATTAAAATTATGAAAATAATTAAAATACGGCTATTTTTTATTCAATAAAGTAGGAATATAGTTAAGCTGAATTAAATCCCTTAAATCAGAAGAATTTAGTGAATTATAACTCAAATTATAATAGGCTGTGTTAGCGAGAGAAAAAATACAAAAATTATTGCTCTTTGTCCAGACTAATACTAAAATTCATAATTTATAGAAATAAAATTATTAAATTTTTAGAATAGGTACAAATTAAACGATTCCAAATTGAGATACAAAACATTTGTTAAAGTCCAAATTTGAGTAGTTATTATTTTTTTTAATCCATTATTTAAAAAAGCGGATTAAATAAGAAAAAAAAATGGTAGCGTTTAATTAAAAATTAAACAAGTGTTGCCACTCCTCTCTTATAAGCGCAATATCTTAAAAAATAAAACTAAAATAAAATAATAAATAAGTATTAATCTTTATCTAAACTTGGATACTGTTAAACTTAGAATTTGGAATGAGAATTCAGAAATTGATCAGTGATATCATCTGAAAGTCAAATGTTCAGGGAAAATTCGTAATTCAGGATTTGTAAATTTTCAGGAAAAATGAGATTTGAAAAAAAAAAAAAAAATCAGTGAATTATCAGGGGTAAACACAGTTTTACCCAATCATTGTAATCATTATCATTGTCAGAGAATTTGACACACAATCAAATTGCTGGATTTCACTCTTATGAAAATGTTTTTCGTAACATCGTAATTTACACTTGCACGATAGGGGATTGAAAAAAATTAGATTTTTTTACAGAGGCAACCAGGATTAGGTGCATCTTCAAGATTCTAATATCTTTAATTGTTTCTGAGTAGATGTCTGAGTTAAGAAACTTCTGCCTCAGAAGTATTGGTATGCCAGATTTTTTTTATTTTATAAATCCACTTTTGTGACTCAGCCTTTGCTCAAAATTGGTGATGGAAGATAAATTTAGCTTTTAGCCAGTCGGAAAGCAAGTAAACCTATATTCTCAACCTGCAAACAATTTAAAATTTAATTTACCAGATTTGACCTGGAAAAAGCTAACTCAAAATTGCCTTTTGGACAAATAAAAATGCCTTAAGACTTTTTTCCCAATCGTAATTATTATTCCTACAAAAATACTTACTTATACTACAGTAGGGAACCGATTATCCGGAACAATCGGGACCATCGCTATTCCGGATACTGATTTTTCCGGTTTTCTGAAAATCTACAAAAAGCCGTTTTTTTATTTTATTGTTAAACCCAACTAAAAAAAAATGTTTGGAAATAATCTTAAAAAGAAGAAAAAACGATGAAGTAATACACTACTGATTATTTTCAAAATTATGGTAAGGTAAACATCTTTCAAACGAGAAAGAAAAATCCTAAAATCTTACGAGAAAAAAAAAAAAAAAATTTTTAAATGGCAGGAAAATTTATCGAATTTCGTTCCGGTTTTTTGGTTTTCTGATTTCGGATAACGGGTTCTGTACTGCACTTAGAAAATTTATAATCAGTCTACAGTGACATTTTGTCTGCATTAGAAAATTTTAATTTATATTGCAGTTACAAAAATCATATTTTCAAAATGTTGGATATGTATGCGCATGCAATATCTTTGACAAAGTAAAATGCAATTTGATTCTTCTTACCATTTAGCAAATTCTCTTTCCCAGTTTGTTAACAAAGATACAGGCATAATAATAAGGATATGCCTCACCAAATCAGCATCAATGAGGCCAGATAAAAAAGCAATTACTTGAAATGTTTTGCCCAACCTAAAAGAAGAAAATACTTTTTTTATTCAACAGCACAAAAAAAGAAAAAAAATACAGTGGAGGTTCTCTGTAATGAAATTGGTTAGTCTCAGTTGGAAAATTTGCAAAAGAGAACCAGAGTACTTGGCTTTATTTATTGTAATATCGTTCTTTTTTTTTTCATAATTTGTAATGTAATGAGATACTTTTAGGAAAAAATAGTGTAGTGAGAAGTAGGGGGGGTGAAGAAAACCACTCACTTGTTAGTAGATAAAAAAGGTGCAATTTTTTCCCAATCAGTTTGGAACAAATCTCACACAAAACTATCATTAGGGGCAATGAGAATGCCCTCGCTTTACTCGACTTTTTTTTCTTCTTCTTCTTTTTAGCTAACTTAAGCCTTAAACAAAGCAAAATGGATTAAGATTCTTATTGGAATAAAAATTTAATGTCAAGAAAGACATAAAAATTTGAAAATTAGAAAGAAGAAAAAATCATAGTAAAAAATTGGCTTAATTATAATTTTAAACCATTTTTTTTTTAAAAAAAAATTCTTTTAATATTTAACTTTTTGTTAAATTTGGTCATGAGACTTTTGGTTACTGAATCCCTCCAGAAAAATTAGTCTCCTAAAACCAGTTCAATGTAAAAGCAGCGATACTACAATTTGAAACTATAGCTCATAAAAAGGAAATGAACTAAATAGTGTGAGCAATTATGATGTCAGAAATAAAACAAATGAGAGCAGTTTTACATATATATATATATATATATATATATATATACAGTGGAAAAACCCATATCTGGAATCATGAAGACTTTGGCAAGTTCGGAAAATAGATTTTTCCAGATAATAGGTTTTTAAGTTAAACATCAAAACGTCCTTATTCAATAAAAAATAACAAATAGACATTAATTAACCCCATTTTCAATTGACAATGAATAAATCTAGGTGGTTTGTGGTGTTGCAGGAAATGTGGTGGCATTTTATATGGATATTTTAGTATGGATTATAAAATACTGCAAATTTCAAATCCTGCATTTAAGTTAGTAATAATTTTTCAACCCACTTGATTAACGACGATTCCACTCTGAAACCACTTGGTTTTGCCGATCGTTTATTCGCCGCCGGCATTTATTAAAACGGAATTTCACTTGGTTCAAAATCTCTCATACAATATTTTTTCAGGATTGCCACTCAAATCTAGAAAAAAAAAAATTCCCTATGTTTTCCCTGTACATATCATACACAATACATTAAGAGGATACACAAATACTGTGCTCTTGTGATAGCTAGATTTGGATAACTATACTAGTTTTAACTGCTGGAAAAAGTTAGAGAAAAAAAAAGGAACAGCTGAATATACTTAAATAATGCCATTGTAAATGAAATAGTTTATCATTCTTAAATATATCATAGATTGCTCTTTGAGAGGCCACCATTTTTAAAAAAAAAAAAAAAAAAAAAAAAAAAAAAAAAAAAAGAAACCAAATTTTTCGTAATTTCAAAGTTTGAAAAAAAAAAGTAAAAATACTTTGCATTCGCACTGTTATTTTAGGTGGTTATGCAGGTTTTTCCTGCTCTCTCTCTCTCTCTCTGTGGAGCGGCAACTCTTTTTCGGCAAAATTTGAATTGTGCATTTCACACTCCTTTACTGACGATTTACCAGCAATTCTAATTTAATTTACCATTGCATTTCTGCCAATTATTGCTGCTGATTTTCATAGTTTTTTAATGCTACATTAGTATACACAGGAAATTTTGAATCGTGTATTTGTAGAATTACTTTTTGATGCACTTGATTTGTGAGGATTCTATTGTCCACGTGGTTTTGTCGATCGCATTTTCAATACTTTGGGATTTCCACATAGTTTTAAAAATTTCAATTTAATTTTTAATATAATATTATTATGATCCTCAAACTCCTCTAATCACACTTCGTTTATTATTATCCTTTATTAGGATACTTTTATGGCAGACGTGGAGTAATAAAATACAGAGTTTCATTTTCGTGATATACAATCTTTTTCCACATAGTAATAAAAATCGGATTAAAATCAAATAGAAAGAAGAAGTCGGGGTTGAATCATAAATCAAAAAAGCAGAGGATTCTCAGCTGATAATCATAGAAAAACTGCATACTTTTCGTAAAAAATTTCAAGAGTAAAGAATTATTATTATTATTTATTTATTTTTTTTTTAAAAAAACAGAAGAGTTTTGTTTATTTTGATTGCTAAAAAATTTCCGAAAAAGAGATCTTTTGACAAATGAACGTTCGGACATGGGACTTTGCACTCAGGGTGCGTAGCCAAATTATTCAACAAAGAATAAGCACTCTAATAACATTTCTAAGCACTTTAAAAGAATATCATAATTAGGCAGGGTTGGAAAGTTTTTGACAATTGACGGTTTTATCTGGTTTTAACAGTCATGTCAAAAAAAAATTCTTTTGACATTGTTATTGACAATTGTAAAATTTTTGAATCATGTAAATCGAATGGCGTTCACATTAGTTACGGTCTGACGAAGCCGAAATAGATTGGGGTTGAATTAATTGTGAAAATGTTGAATAGAACAATGTGAACAGTGTCTTTCTGCATAATTCGTAGTGAAAATCAACATGGTACAAGAAAAATCTCAATTTAGAAAAGGGAAAATTCAGCACTTTTTAAAAACACTCAATGAAAAAAGCACCTTTAAGGGCTTTTAAAAAACGAAAATCGAAAATAAGCACCTTTAAGCACTTTATAAAAACGCTACGCACCCTGTGCACTGTATATCTGAATATATACAAAATAAAACTTATTGCGCTTACCCCATATCATCCCCTAACACACCACCTTTGCATTTTTTAAATAAGTCATACATCCATGACACCCCAAGACGTTGGTAAGGATATAACTTCTCATAAATTCCATGAAAAATATAAAATCCATCTGCAACAGCAACCATTTGGTCATCACCATCATCCGCTGAGTCTTTTAAAATATTCTATAATAGCAACGAAACAAAACATTTAATAGATAGTTTACTTATGTACAAATAAAAAAACAGATAAGAGAAGGAATCAATTAAACTATTTTATTTCATATTTTATAGTGTAGATACATAAAAACTTCCTTCTTAAAATGTTCTATTGTTTTAAATTACAACAAAAAGAAAAATTTAGAAGATAAGAAATTCAAGTTTTCAAAAAAGCCAATTAAAGACTGTCAAGGATGCAAAGTTTAAACTACCATTATTATGTAATGTAAGTAAATAATTTAATTGAAGGAGGAATTAGGTGCATTTTTTAAAAAAAAACATTTTATACTAAAAAAAATAATTGTATTTGATTAATGTCCTTGATGAAGGACGATTTATTTTAAATTAATATCCATACTTTTAATATGGGACACTCACCATATAGCATCCTCATGGAAGAGCGAACAAACTATTAGAAGAAGAAAAAAACAAAACAAAAAATGGTCACCATATTGGCAACTATCCATGGCGACAACAACAAATTTAGATTCATGCATGACATTTAACAGCATTGATAAAACTTAATTTTTTTTTTCTCTCAGATCATTAAAAATACAACTTTTGATATATGCATAAACAGTAGAGTCTTGATAATTCAAGGTAAAAAGGACAGAGCCTTTTTTCAAAAACTTAAAATTGTGTTCAACACACCATTTCGTTTCTCAACATTCAGGCACAGTGGTCAATGTAAAACCAAACTTAATAAGCGTTTCACATGCCATGTGTGTGCTGGTCATAATTTTTGTTCTTTTTCACCAGCTCGGATTAATGGGAAACTCGAACAATCGAGACTCAGACTGTCGTGACTCTATGGTATACATATATATATATATATAAAAGTCTTTTATATACATCCTGCAGTTGGCATATTTTCTAAGTTTACATCGAACCTTTTTCTACAACTAAACTCTATAAATCTACATCGATGGTGTTCCCACCTTAACGTGGTGTTGTGTGTGTTGTTGATCCCGAGAGTTATGCCGGCGGGAGCTTCGGCTCCTGGTAGGGTCACCCAAGCCGGACAGGTTGGAGGGGAGACACCACACAAAGAGGAACATCCTGGTCCTCCAGGTTGGGGTTAGGCGTGGGGCTAACAACCTCACCCTGTAAAAAAAAACAATTGTTACAAGTTCTCAGAAAGCTAATATACCCGGACAGACTTCTCGGAGACGAACTGGAAAAGGATTTAAGAAACTGAGAGTAGGATCATGGAACATTTGCTCTTTGTACAAGAATAAAGGACTACAAATGCTGATTGATCAAATTGAAAACTATCAAATCGATATACTGGCCATCCAAGAAGTCAGATGGACTAGAGTTGGAATAATTGAAAAGAAAAATCACACAGTTATCTATAGTTGCGATAAGAAAAAACATATTTGGAACAGGTTTTATCCTGAGTAAAAGGATAAGGCCATTATTAATAGATTATGACACCAAATAATCCAGACAATGCAAAATTAGGATTAAAGGAGCTTTTTTCAACTACAGTTTCATTACTTTTCATGCTCCAATTGAAGACAAGGACAGTGTTCTCTCTCTAGTGACTCTTTCATGAAGAACTGCATGCTCTATATGCATCCTGCCCAAAAAATTATGTCAAAGTGTTACTAGGGGACGCAAATGCAAAAATTGGCAAGGAAAAGGAATTTAGATCAATAATTGGCAAATTTAGTCTCCGTGACACTTCAAGCGACAATGGAAAGTGACTTATTGACTTTGCTGCAGATTATAATATGATCATACCAAGCACGATGTTCCAGCATAAGAAGATACATAAAATGACCTGGCGATCTCCTGATGGGATCACATTCAATCAAATCGACCATTTTCTGATTGATTTCAGGCATAAATCGGATATAGAGGACGTAAGAACCTACCGAGGTGCCAACTTAGATTCTAACCACTTCTTAATAGCAAAACTACGAGTTAGAATCTCCAGCAGTCGAAAGATTCGAGGAAAATGTTTGGAAAAGTTTGACTGTTAACAACTAAAAGATAAGGTAATTAAGCTCAAATTCCAGAATCAAATTGACAGTAACCTTAAAGAATGTAAGGGAGGAAGATAGCATGAACTGTAAATGGAACTCTTTGAAAGAAACAATCGTTAAGACTGGTAATGAAGTGGTGGGAAAAGCTAAGAAAACTAAAAGGAAAGATTGGTTTGATAGTGAATGCTACATGACAACAGAAAAAAAGAATGAAGCATGTAAGAAGATGCTGAATAAGAGACATTCTAGAAATGCTGCGATCAAATACAAAGAGGCAAGAAAGGAGAAGAGAATTCATAAAACAAATGGTGTATGACAGGGAGATGCCATGGCACGTCTCCTCTTTAATCTAGCATTAGAAAAAATAGTAAGGGACTCAAACATCAACACCCGAGGAAATATCTTCAACAAATCAGTTCAAATATTGGCTTTTGCTGATGATTTAGATATTATCGCTGGAAAGCAGACAGCACTAACACAATCCTTTTTAGGTCTGGAGAAGGAAGCCATTAAAATGGGATTAAGAATCATTGAAAATAAAACTAAATAAGTGTTTTTATGGTCTAAGAAAATATCAATCTTAAGTCAAGCCTAATAAAACGAAAAACAAAAGTGTTACTCTATAAATGTCTTATACAATCAGTGCTTACATACGCATGTGAGACCTGGACAATGACATGTGGAGATGAAAATATGATAGCTAGATTTGAGAGAAATACTGCGAAGCATTTTTGGTGGAATAAGTAAAAGCAGTACCTGGTTTAGAAGATCAAAGACGGAACTTTACAAAGCATATAAAAAACCTGATGTCATTAAATTTATCAAAATTCAAAGGATTAAATCGGCAGGCCACATTATAAGAATGGAGGATAGCAGGACAACCAAAAAAGTTTTCAGTGCCAGGCCAACAGGTACAAGAAAAAGAGGACGGCCTTGAAAAGGACCTATAAAATTTAAGGATTATAAACTGGAGAACCTTGGCTAAGGGAAGAATGTCTTGGCATAGGCTTGTTGAGAAAACCAAGGCCCATCCTGGGCTGTCGTGCTAATGAGAAGAGAAGAAGAAACTCTATAAATATGAAACTTCCATAAAGATAGTTGAACTTACTTCAATGTCTTTAATTCGCTTCAAAATTTTGTCAGTTTTACAAATTGATGAAGCTTCTTTTAGAGCACTTAAAGCCTCTTGAAGTCTTCCTTCACTGGCATCTGATCTCGCTTTTTTATTCAGATCATTGAATCTGCATAATGCAACAGGACTCAAAACATCAGATTCAGATGATGCTATTTGCACGCTGCTTTCACTAGTTCTGTCACTTTCCTAATAGATAATTTTTCATTGAAAAAGAAACTCAAAATAATGTTAAAATCGAATCAGACAAGATTAGGCTCAAAAACAAACTACAAAATGTAACACAATAAAAAGCACTGCATTTTTTAAAAAATACATTTTTAAAGAAAAAAAAATTGTTATCAGGGGTCTGTCTAGGTTTTTTTGAGAGGTACCTATTTTGTGAAAATCTTGACATAATTTGTGAAAATTAAAAGTTACATTAAAAAATCAGCACCAAAATATGGTAAAATAAGAAATTATCTTCAAAAATTGTCACTACGAATTAAAATCATTTATGACAGGTAAATTTCTATAAATTTTTCCTCACATATTACAAAATAATTTTGCTATTGTAGAATTCCAAGCTTAAAATTGTTTCCAAATTTAAAAATCCATTGTCTATAGTTAAATTTCAACTTGCATTAAATAGTACTAGAACTTATTTTCATTATGAGAACATTTTCAAGTAGGTCATTACAAAAAAAGTTTCACAAGGAAAAAAAAAATTTCATAAAAAAATAAAGGTCTGTTAGAATAAATTTACAATAATGTTAAAGATAATGTTTGAATTTTGACTTTCTGTATAGTTCATAAAGAGATAACCTCGTTGTTTCATTTAAAAAAATACTGGGATTTATAGTTTTTTTATGGGGATACAAAAACAAAATTTTAAGAGATGGAGAATTTTAGAACTTGCTTTTTTAAAAGTATTTTATTAAACTACCGTTTTTCCTAACGCTTAAAATTTGTGAAGGTACCGCTAAATGGTAGGAAATTTGCACTGGAAGACCCCTGGTTATATTTCACAAATTAAATGCTGATTAAATAAATACCTTGTTATTATTAATTAGTTATTAGCTTTTTATAAGAAAATCAAATTTAGTTTTAGTGTTTAAATTAATGATAAATATTTTAACGAGTGAGAATTTAGAAGAGAGGAAAAAGTAACATGAAAATTTTATACATGAAGTATAATTGTTGTAATTAATCAAAGATTTGAAACATTAATTTGTAATTTAAATAAAAATAAATAGAAGTTTTATTTTATTAGACCAAAGATTGAACTTAAACAATTAATAATGAATATAAAACAATTTTTCTAAGTACAAATTTATTTTTAAAAATTTGCATTATTTTTTTTATATCTTATAGATTAACAATATAAATTCTGCTTTTCTGCTAAAATCAATGCAATGAAAATTAATTGATACCATCTTCAAAAGCATGAACCAGTACATATTCATTCCTATTCTACAAAGAGTGTTTCAAGCATTTAGAGCATACAATACTACATGATAAAATAAAAAACATTCTATTTCTAAATTAACAATGCAAAATGAAGCAAACTTTACTTCTGATAATTTGAAAGCTGGTTTTTCATCAGGGGAGTTTTCCACCCTAACAGAATCAAATTCATTGGTAGAATCACTATTAATGAACAACTTCTTTGAAATAGAAGATCTTTCACTAGAATTGTTTTGATCCTATAAATAAATAAAAAAAATTCCAAGAGAACTTAAAAAGTATTTGTAAGCACAATGAATTAAAACAAATACATAGCCCCCAAAAAAGACGCAACAATTTTTAATTAGGTATTTTTATAGTCATCAAAATAGAAAAACTGCAATATTTTCTAGTTATGATTGACACTGAATGACCTTGAAATGTTATGTATATTCATAATTTTGAATATTAATAGGCATTTAATTCATCAAGGATAGTTAAAAGATTTTTTTAAATTAATTTAAAATGCAAGTTCGGAATAAAAAATAAACTGAACATCTTATAACAAAAAAAGTTTTGAGCTGATTTCTATAAATGAGCTTTGCTTCATTATATGTGTTAGTAATACTTAAATATTCAAGCAAGCAATAATCTGTACAAATATTCTACTTCAATACAGATTTTTTTATTGAACTCACTCAATTTTAGGGAATTTTTTGAGATTACAAAACCAAGAAGAATTTTAATTAAATTAGTAGATCAGGACAAACTGGTAAAATTCAGTAGAGTTAGTAGCTATGACCCTCTTTAATATAAATAATTTATGTATTAAATGACATAAATGTAACAATTTTTTAATAAAATTAATTTTAATTCAACTTGTCTTTATATTTATTTTAAACAAAACATTTCAAGAAAATAAAACAAGCAGAATAAAACAAAAAATACAAATGACATTACATCTAAAGTTTTAAGGATTTTTGAAATTTTAGGAGAGGGGCAAATTTCATAGGCTTCTTTTAATTTCTGAATTGACAGATTCTGCTTTCCATCCTGAGCTAATTTCTTCCCGGAATATGTAAGTTGGCGAAATTCTAGCAACTCTGAGTCATGCTTAGCAATCATAATCTGCAAAAAAATAACAATTATAAAGGAATACATAAAGTCAAAAATATTAACAGAGGTCAAAAGTTAAGTAACAAATATAGGTAAATCTTTCAATTCAAGTACTAGTTTCTAAAATTTCAGGTTCTAGTTTAGTAAATTTTCAGGTACTAGTTTCTTTTATACATAGGTAAATCTTTAAAAGAAACTAGTAACTGAAATTAAAGTTGCTTAGTTTAGTAAACATTGGACTGCTTGTCTGCATCAACTATTAAAATCATGTTTTTCATATTGGGGCTACCCTTGACAGTTTGAAGATCAAACTTTCAAACTCGTCAAAAATAGAAACATTTATTGAGAGAAAGTAAGAGATTATAAAATAATTAATCAAATTTAAAATCATCTTTTACAAACATTCAGATTGCATATAAATAGTGCAGGATTAAATTTTATAGAATGGAGGATTACACATGGAAGAAAAAAAAATCTTTGACTATTTCCTATTTTTTCCAGACTTATTTCATCGAATTTTTCCGATTCTTTTTAACTGAGAGCATCAATTTTATTTTATGCCTTATTCGTCTAAATAAAATATATTACCAACTGTTATACTTGCCATTAGAATTTAAAGTAAATTAGCTTAAAATAATAATTATTATAAGATTAGTTTTTTCGGACAAAACATCCCACTTTGTTGGCATATTAAAATTAAATTAATTGATATCACCTAACTTTTTGACTATTAATCAGCAGCGTAAATTAGCGGATTCAGTGATTATTATTCAGCGTAAATTAGCGGAAAAAATAGAAAAATATGAAAAAAAAGCGAAAATCCGCGAACCAGCGGAACAATCTCATCCCTGAATATAAGCAAATATATGCAAGCATATAATATAAACTATAGCTGGTCTGATGATGAATATAACTCGCCATAATAAATTGAAATGCGAATGTATAATATAAGCAAGTATATAATATAAACTATAGCGGGACTAACGATGAATATAACTTGTCATAATTAAATTTAAATGCAAGTGTATAATACATGCAAGTACATAAAATGAACTATAGCTGATTGCACAATTTGTCATAATGAAATGGAAATATAAATATATAATAAATGCAAGGATATAAGAAAACTATAGCTGAAATAATGATGAATATAACTTGTCATAATTATATTGAAATGCAAGTGTATAATATAAGCAAGTATAAAATATAAACGATAGCTGAACTAAAGATGAATATAACTTGACATAATTAATTTGAAATGCAAGTATATAATATAAGAACGTAGTATATGCAAGTATAAATTATAGGACTCATGATGAATATAACTATTCATAACTAAATTGAAATGCAAGAATAGAATATAAGCAAGAATATAATACAAACAATAAATGGACTCATGATGAATATAGTCATAATTAAATTTAAATGCAAGGGTATAATATATGCAAGTACATAAAATGAACTATAGCTGGACTCGAAATGACTAGAACTTGTCATAATTAAAATGAAAAGAAAGTATAAAATATTATCAAGCATATGAAAGTATATAATATAAACTGAAGCTTAACTCCTGCAGAGTATAACTCCTCATAATTAAATTGAAATGCCAGTGTATAAAATAAGCAAGGATATAATAAAAACTATAGCTGAACTAATAATGTACAAAACTTATCCTAACCAAATTGAAATGCAAATTAATAATATACACAAATATATGCAAGTATATAATATAAACTATATCTAATATATAAGCAAGTACATAATACAAACTATAACTGGACTCATGATGAATATAACTTGTCATAATTAAATTTAAATGCAAGGGTATAATATATGCAAGTACATAAAATGAACTATAGTTGGACTCGAAATGAATAAAACTCGCCATAATTAAATTGAAAAGAAAGTATAAAATATTATCAAGCATATAATACTATATAATATAAACTGAAGCTGGACTAACTGAAGAGCATAACTCCTCATAATTAAATTAAAAAGCCAGTGTATGAAATAAGCAAGGATATAATATAAACTATAGCTGAACTCATAATATATAAAACTTGTCATAACCAAATTGAAATGCAAATTAATAATATATGCAAGTATATAATATAAACTATATCTGGACACACGAAGAATATAACTTGACATGATAAATTGAAACGCAAGTGTATAATATAAGCAAGTATATAATACAAACAATAACTGGACTCATGATGAATATAACTTGTCAAAGTTAAATTGAAATACAAGTGTATAATATAAGTAAGCATATGGCAAGTATATAATGTAAACTATAGCAGGACTCATGAAGAATATAACTTGTCATAATTAAATTGAAATGCAAGTGTATAATATAAGAAAGTATATGCAAGTATATAATATAAACTAGAGCTGGACTCATGATTAATATTACTTGTCATTATTAAATTGAAGTGCAAGTGTATAATATATGCAAGTATATAATATAAACTATAGCTGGACTCATGAAGAATATAACTTGTCATAATTAAATTGAAATGCAAGTGTATAATATAAGAAAGTATATGCAAGTATATAATATAAACTAGAGCTGGACTCATGATTAATATTACTTGTCATTATTAAATTGAAGTGCAAGTGTATAATATATGCAAGTATATAATATAAACTATAGCTGGACTAATGATTAAATTGAAATGCAGGTGTATAATAAAAGCAAGTATATAATATAATTTATAGCTGGACTCACAATGAATATAACTTGCCATAATAAATTGAAATGCAAGTGTATAATATAAGCAAGTACATGCAAGTATATAATAAAAACTATAGCTCGACTGACGATGAATATAACTCGACATAATAAATTGAAATGCAAATGTATAATATAAGCAAGTATATAATATAAACTATAGTGGGACTAATGATGAATATAACTTGTCATAATTAAATTTAAATGCAAGTGTATAATATATGCAAGTACATAAAATGAACTATTGCTAGACTCGAGATGAATATAACTCGTCATAATCAAATTGAAAAGAAAGTATAAAATATTATCAAGCATATGAAAGTATATAATATAAACTGTAGCTGGACTCCTGACGAGTATAACTCGTCATCATTAAATTGAAATGCAAGTATAAAATATTATCAAGTATATGAAAGTATATAATATAAACTGTAGCTGGACTCTTGAAGAGTATAACTCCTCATAATTAAATTGAAATGCAAGTGAATAAAATAAGCAAGGATATAATATAAACTAAAGCTGAACTAATAATGTATAAAACTTGTCATAACCAAATTGACATGCAAATTAATAATATAAGCAAATATATGCAAGTATATAATATAAACTATATCTGGACACACGATGAATATAACTCGCCATGATAAATTGAAACGAAAGTGTATAATATAAGCAAGTATATAATATAAACTATAGCTGGACACACGATGAATATAACTTGTCATAACCAAATTGAAATGCAAATGTATAATATAAGCAAGTATATAATACGAACAATAACTGCACTCATGATGAATATAACTTGTCATAATTAAATTTAAATGCAAGTGTATAATATACGTAAGCATATGCAAGTATGTAATATAAACTATAGCTGGACTCATGAAGAATATAATTTGTCATAATTAAATTGAAATGAAAATGTATAATATAAGCAAATATAATATAAACTCTAATTAATGATGAATATAACTTGTCATAATTAAATTTAAATGCAAGTGTATTATATATGCAAGTACATAAAACGAACTATAGCTGATTGCACAATTTGTCATAATTAAATGGAAATGCAAGTATATAAAAAATGCAAGAATATAATAAACTATAGCTGAACTAATTATGAATATAACTTGTCATAATTAAATAGAAATGCAAGTGTATAATATAAGCAAATATATGCAAGTATATAATATAAACTATAGCTGGACTGACGATGAATATAACTCGCCATAATAAATTGAAATGCAAATGTATAATATAAGCAAGTATATAATATAAACTACAGCGGGACTAATAATATATAAAACTTGTCATAACCAAATTGAAATGCAAATTAATAATATAAGCAAATATATGCAAGTATATAATATAAACTATATCTGGACACACGATAAATATAACTCGCCATGATAAATTGAAACGCAAGTGTATAATATAAGCAAGTATATAATACAAACAATAACTGGACTCATGATGAATATAACTTGTCAAAGTTAAATTGAAATACAAGTGTATAATATAAGTAAGCATATGGCAAGTATATAATGTAAACTATAGCAGGACTCATGAAGAATATAACTTGTCATAATTAAATTGAAATGCAAGTGTATAATATAAGAAAGTATATGCAAGTATATAATATAAACTAGAGCTGGACTCATGATTAATATTACTTGTCATTATTAAATTGAAGTGCAAGTGTATAATATATGCAAGTATATAATATAAACTATAGCTGGACTAATGATTAAATTGAAATGCAGGTGTATAATAAAAGCAAGTATATAATATAATTTATAGCTGGACTCACAATGAATATAACTTGCCATAATAAATTGAAATGCAAGTGTATAATATAAGCAAGTACATGCAAGTATATAATAAAAACTATAGCTCGACTGACGATGAATATAACTCGACATAATAAATTGAAATGCAAATGTATAATATAAGCAAGTATATAATATAAACTATAGTGGGACTAATGATGAATATAACTTGTCATAATTAAATTTAAATGCAAGTGTATAATATATGCAAGTACATAAAATGAATTATAGCTGGACTTGAGATGAATATAACTCGTCATAACTAAATTGAAATGAAAGTATAAAATATATGCAAGCATAAGAAAATATATAATAGAACTTGTAGCTGGACTCCTGAAGAGTATAACTCCTCAAAATTAAATTGAAATGCAAGTGTAAAATATAAACAAGGATATAATATAAACTACAGCAGATTGCACAATTCGTCATAATTAAATTGAAATATAAGTATATAATAAATGCAAGAATATATTAAACTATAGCTGAACTAATGATGAGTATAACTTGTCATAATTAAATTGAAATGCAAGTATATAATATAAGCAAGTAGTATATGCAAGTATAAACTACAGGTGGACTCATGATGAATATAACTAGTCATAACTAAATTGAAATGCAAGAATATAACATACGCAAGTTTATAATACAAACAATAACTGAACTCATCATGAATATAACTTGTCATAATTAAATTGAAATGCAAGTGTATAATATAAGCAAGTATATGCAAGTATAAAATATAAACTATAGCTGAACTAAAGATGAATACAACTTGTCATAATTATATTAAAATGCAAGTGTATAATGTAAGCAAGTATATGCAAGTATAAACTATAAACTATAGCTGAACTAAAGATGAACATAACTTGAATTAATTAAATTGAAATGCAAGTATATAATATAAGCAAGTAGTATATGCAAGTATAAACTATAGGACTCATGATGAATATAACTATTCATAACTAAATTGAAATGCAAGAATAGAATATAGGCAAGTATATAATACAAACTATAACTGGACTCATGATGAATATAACTTGTCATAATTAAATTTAAATGCAAGGGTATAATATATGCAAGTACATAAAATGAACTAGCTGGACTAGAAATGAATAGAACTCATCATAATTAAATTGAAAAGAAACTATAAAATATTATCAAGCATATGAAAGTATATAATATAAACTGTAGCTGGACTCCTGAAGAGTATAACTCCTCATAATTAAATTGAAATGCAAGTGCATAAAATAAGCAAGGATATAATATAAAGTATAGCTGAACTAATAATGTATAAAACTTGTCATAACCAAATTGAAATGCAAATTAATAATATAAGCAAATATATGCAAGTATATAACATAAACTATATCTGGACACAGGAACAATATAACTCGCCATGAAAAATTGAAACGCAAGTGTATAATATAAGCAAGTATATAATATAAACTATAGCTGGACTCACAATGAATATAACTTCCCATAATAAATTGAAATGCAAATGTATAATATAAGCAAAGATATGCAAGTATAGAATATAAACTATAGCTGAACTCGAGATGAATATAACTAGTCATAACTAAATTGAAATGAAAGTATAAAATATTTTCAAGCATATGAAAATATATAATATAAACTGTAGCTGGACTCCTGAAGAGTAAAACTCCTCATAATTAAATTGAAATGCCACTGTAAAATATAAAGAGCTGATTGCACAATTTGTCATAATTAAATTGAAATATAAGTATATAATAAATGCAAGGATATATTAAACAATAACTGAACTCATGATGAATATAACTTGTCATAATTAAATTGAAATGTAAGTGCATAATCAGGGGTCTGTCCAGGCCGAATTTACTACCGTTTAGCGGTACCTTCACAAATTCAACTTTAGGAAAAACGGTAGTTTCACAAAATACTTTTTCTTAAAATTTCATTTTTGTATCCCTTAAGAAACGATAAATCCATATTTTTGTGTTGATTTTTTAATATAATTTTTAATTTTTCACAAATCACGTCTAAATTTTCACAAAATAGGTACCTGTCAGAAAAACCTAGACAGACCCCTGATAATATAAGTAAGAATATGCAAGTATAAAATATAAACTATAGCTGGACTCATGATTAATATTACTTGTCATTATTAAATTGAAGTGCAAGTGTATAATATATGCTAGTATATAATATAAACTATAGCTGGACTAATGATTAAATTGAAATGCAAGTGTGTAATAAATGCAAGGATATAAGAAATCTATAGCTGAACTAATGATGAATATAACTTGTCATAATTAAATTGAAATGCAAGAATATAATATAAGCAAGTATAGAATAAAAACAATAACTGTACTCATGATGCATATAACTTGTCATAATTAAATTGAAATGCAAGTGTATAATATAAGTATGAATATGCAAGCATAAAATATAAACTATAGCTGGACTCATGAAGAATATAACTTGTCATAATTAAATTGTATAATATATGCAAGTTCATAAAATGAACTATAGCTGGACTCGAGATTAATATAACTCGTCATAATTAAACTGAAATGCAAGTGTAAAATATAAACAAGGATATAATATAAACTATAGCTGATTGCACAATTTGTCATAATTAAACTGAAATATAAGTGTATAATATAAGCAAGTATATGCAAGTATAAAATATAAACTATAGCTGAACTAAAGATGAATATAACTTGCCACAATTAAATTGAAAAGCAAGTATATAATATAAGCAAGTAGTATATGCAAGTATAAACTACAGGTGGACTCATGATGAATATAAGTTGTCATAACGAAATTGAAATGCAAGTGTATAATATAAGCAAATGTATAATATAAGCAAGTATATAATATAAACTATAGCTGGACTCATGAAGAATATAACAAGTCATAATTAATTTGAAATGCAAGTGCATAATATAAGCAAGTACATGCAAGTATATAATAAAAACTATAGCTGGAATAAAGATTAATGTAACTCGTTATAATTAAAGTGAAATGCAAGTGTATAATATAAGCAAGTATAATGTATATACTATAGCTGAACTAAAGATTAATATAATTTGTCATAATTAAATTGAAATGCAAGTGCATAATATATGCAAGTATATAATATAAACTATAGCTGGACTAATGATTAAATTGAAATGCAAGTGTATAATAAATGCAAGGATATAAGAAAACTATAGCTGAACTAATGATGAATATAACTTGTCATAACCCAATTGAAATGCAAATGTATAATATAAGCAAAGATATGCAAGTAAATAATATAAATTATAGCGCGACTAATGATGAATACAATTTGTCATAACTAAATTTAAATGCAAGTGTATAATATGTGCAAGTACATAAAATGAACTATAGCTGGACTAGAGATAAATATAACTCGTCATAACTAAATTGAAATGAAAGTATAAAATATTATCAAGCATATGAAAGTATATAATATAAACTGTAGCTGCACTCTTGAAGAGTATAACACCTCATAATTAAATTGAAATGCAAGTGTAAAATATAAAGGTTAAAAGGCTTTTTTGCATTGTTTTTGTTTAGACATAATAAATAAAAAATTTACAAGATTAATTGAAAGAGCAAATAAATAATTCCCCCGCAAAGCCACCTCTATTTTTTTTGTTAGTTTTCACGCTTGAGTACAAGAAGCAGCGACGTCTGAATTACGAAAATACAAGCTATCCCGTCGACGGATAAAAAATACAGAAAATCTTATTTTCTTTGCGTGAAATTAGAGAAAATAGCTAATATAAGTAAAAATGCGGAAGGGTTAGCAAGTAGGACGTAGTTTGAATTTTCTGTTTATCTTGAAAATCGTAAATTAATAGAATTATTTTACTTTAACAACTGAATTTTTTAAAAAAAAAGCGGGATATTTATTTTTTAAAAAAAAATTAACTTTTAGATAAGCGGAATTTTTGATAAAAGGGCCGAAATTTGAGAGAGAAAAAAATCTCATCCCTGTTTAAAGGTCAACCAGTTTTATCCCACCGCAAAATTAAATTCCTCATGAAATGTTTGAACTTGTGCAAAAAAAATTTCTGCGTAAATTAGAGGGAAAAATGGAAAAATCTGGAAAGAAAACCGAAATCCGCGGAAGAATCTCATTCCTGGAACAACAATCGATACAGCATAGAAAATATCTCTTTCTAAAAGATAGAAACTTAAATACTTTTTACAAACCCCGAATAAAAAAAAGCACCTTTAAGAGCTTTTAAAAAGCGTAAATAAAAAATAAGCACCTTTAAGCACTTTTTAAATATGGTACGCACCCTGTTCTTAATGAAGTTTTGTTATCCAGCTAATGATAAATTCCCCCAGATAAAAAGTTTGAAGTTACTTTGGTATGTGAAAAAAAGCAAACTCATTTCTGAAAAGTACACATTAAAGGAAAAGAGTTTTTTTCCGTCAACCAAGCCTAGTCAACTTGTTTTTTTTTAACTAACTTGAAACAGAAATTTGAATGTTAATTTTTCTTAACTGTTGACAACCATTGACAATCTCAAAACCTTAATTAAACATCACCATAAGAACTGCCAACATGTAAGTCTGGAATTCTCGTGATTGTTATACAGTTATTTCACTTCCTGTATTATATAGTAAGGTGTGGTCAAATATTTTACTCTAAAGGAGCATTCTTTTTTATTCATCGGTTATCGCAAAATTATTCATCGGATATCGCAAAATATACAACTGAAAATGAATTACCTTAATATCTTTTATATATTTTTTCACAAGTGGGCAATTGCACAATTTTAATGATTTCTGGAAGGTATTGAGAGCATCCTGAAAGCGACCTTCATATGAAAAGCTCATGGCTGTCTTCTTAAGTTTATTAAACTCATTCAAGTTGGATGGGCTTAACTCACTTGGATTATCAGGCAGTTCAATTACCTGGAAAACAAGAAACGCCACAAATAAATTCAAAATGTTAACAAAACTAATAGATTACATTAATTATCAGAGTAGTGATAAGCTCCAAGATAATTGACCTTAAAAGTGATTACATTTCAAGCAAAGTTAGCTTCACAAAATGAATTCCATACAAAAAAAAAAATTATCTTTTGTTATTTTTTTTATTTGTTTTTCTATTTGTCTATCATTTTCTCTTTACAGGGCTCTCAATTCTTTAATAATAGGAATTATAGATTTTAAAAATCTGTATCAAGCTAAAAAAAAAAGCACGAAAATAGATATTTTTTTAAAAATAAATAAATTTATGTGAAAAACTAAATTTCAGTTGTTAAAATTTAAGCCTTTCTTATTATACCTATAGCCTAATAATTAAATTGGTCATTTATAATTTATTCCAGTTTCTCTATTTTCTTCCGGTTTTCCAGAGTACATATCCAGACAGATATAGGTTTTTTCCGGACAAAACAGGTTTATTTCAGGCACTCTTGTGGTTTAACTCTTTAGCAGTTACATATATTCCAGAAAAATGGACCAAAAATAAAAATTTTTGACTGTTTAATCTTATTTTGTTTTTGACTGCTTATTTTTGAATAATCATAAAAGTTAAAAAATGGTTTTTTTATTACAAAAATGAAATTTTAAATGCAATAACTACTGTATTTATAAGTTCTACATACATATAAAAAAGTAATGGATTACACACACATCTTAATCAATTTGAGCAAATTAAACAAAATTTTGAAGCTAAATATAATATAAGTAGTATAATATAAAAACGCAACAATATGATTTTCAAAACATAAATTTCACAAATCCTTTAAAGTAGGAGTGCACAACCTTTTTGAGAGAAGGGTCACTTGTACAGCAGGTTGGATAACGAAGGGCCACACATGTATTTAGACACGTTAATGACAAATGTAATAATGTTTATTTAAACATTAGCATTCCATTTTTTTTATCAATAAACTTAGTAATATCAATAACTTAGTAGTGTTCCATTATTAGAATTCATTCAAAAATAAAAGAACTTGCTATTTTTATCATATGAACAATAGATTTATCAAAATAAATAAACATTGAAGAAAAGAAATATTTTTTTTTATCATATCATGCAATATGAAAACTCATTTTAGAATTAAATTCTAATAAATTTAAAAAAACTGCAATGCCCACAGAATGAAAGTAGGAAAAAGTTTAGTCGTAATTAAGTAATATAAATTCAAATTAAATATTTTAATTGAAGAAAATTTATAGGTTTTAAACAAAAGCCTAAAATAAAAACAAAACTGTGATAGTTCAAAATAAAATTCAATGCTTATTTTGTAATGTACTTTATTATTTTATTTTATTAATTATTAGATTTTTTATATCGTAAACATTTTCCTTTTTTTTATCGAAAAAGATCACTTAAGCAACAAAAAATTGAAATCTAAACTACAAACAGTGAGCAGTTTAAAAATTCACGTTTTCCGCCATTTTATGAATTTCTCAAGTTGCAATAACATTGCATTTAAATTAGGGAGGGATGTAACGAGTATTTGGCCCTTCTGTGAAAAATTCAGTTGGTTGAATGATCAGTCAAATATTTGGCAAAATATTTTTTAGAAATGCATTTTTCTAAGTTTTTTTTATTTTTGAATTTTTATGGATATTACTTTTTTTTTTAAAATATAATCAGACAAGTCAATTTTGTCATTTTTTCGATACTTTGAGAATTGAGAAGGATCCATTTTTTGCAGTTTTTATTATAACCCAGCATTTTAACAGAACGTCTCATACTATTAATTTATTATCACTCTTTCCCTGTACTGTAATATAAATAACCAGTAACATAGAAAAGTGTGATTTTCAGCATTAAAGTTTTGTTTCAGGAATTAAGAAAAATTTGTTTTTTTTCTGTTTTTCTCTTTTTAGGCATTTTTATTATGACTCAGCATTTTTTTTAAAAATAAAGTTACAAATAAAATTTAATTTCTTCTAAACAATTTTTTTTCTTCTAAAATTATTTCAATGAGAAAAATTTAAATTGAGATTTTTGGCATAAGATTTTCACTTAAAAAATTAAGAACATTTTTTCTATCTTTTTATTTTCCTTAAATAAAAAAAAACAACTTTTTTTAGACGTTTTCATTATAATGCAGTAATTTTTAATAGCTTCTTTTTTCTTGGCTTTTTCTGGTAATTGAAAAACTGAGATGTTAAGCTTTAAAAGAATTTTTCAAAAATCAATGTGAGACACTACTTTTTTGGTTCGTTTTAATGAAATCCTCAATAAGGATGACAAAGGATTATTTCAGGTATAAGCATTTATTTCGGCATCTCTGGATTAATTATGAGTAAAAAATAAAGTATGAGTACATACATAATCTACATGGCATTCAAAGTCCGGAGCTCTCCTGCTCCCTTCCAGTTCATACCTTCGCTCTCCTACTTCAGCTAATACTCAACTCTTCTACGTTCAAACTAATACTGATCTAAAAATATTCTTTCTCATAAGAAAAAGTCCTTCGCTCTACCCCCAATGTAGGGGAACGACACTTCCCATGTCCCTTACCCTCAGGTCAGGGGTCAATCAAATGCGTGGGAGAGGAATCAGGATCCTGACAATTAAGATTGATTTTTATGTTCTCTGCTTCGCTTTTTGACATTTTCAAAAACGTTCTTGATTGGCCTTATTTTTTAGAGTTAATTTATGAATACGTTTTTCCAGGAAATATTGTTCTGAGCATTGAAATTTTAGTTTCATTGTTGCTATACTGCTAAAAGATTTTGCTATTTGGCCTCAAGTGTACGGCGTTCAATAGATTTCTTCTTCTTTTTTTGGCGAATATTTGTTTTTTGATCAAATCACAATTCATTACCACATTCAACCAAATCATATTCGTTGCGGAAATAAAAACGAAGAAAAAATAACTAGGATTTACGATAAAACTGTACCGTAATACCGTATCAAAAAGTGATTATTTAATTGCGCGATTAACAATCACGTGTCGTAATAACATCAGAGTTAAATAACGGGATCGTCAAAATCACGAGGAAAAGTATAGAAATAATTAGGAAAAAATATAATTATGCTGAACTCAGCACGAATAAAGCACGTCAAATGCATGATTTAAAATTTGCATGTCGTAACAGAATAATTGGAATTTTTTATAATACGTGGGAACACATAGGAATAACTTCCGAGAAAAATTTTTGAAAAAAAAAGAAAGAATTGGAAAAAAAAGATAAAAAATCACTTAGATTTAAGCTGAAATCGTCATAAATAAAGTGCACAAAAAGTGATTATTTAAATTTGCGATCTGATAAAAATTCTCGCGTCATAATAAAAATTCGGAATTTTCAAAATCACGTAGAAAAGAGGAAATAACTGTTTTAAAAAAAATCATTTATATTTACGATAAATTCGGCTTCAAGAAAAAGCGTTAAACATACATTTACTTAAGAATCTGTTAAAATTGATTGCGTCAAAACGTGATGACTTAAAAGTGCGATTAAAAATTACCATTTTTTAAATTTTTTTTTATTGTGTTTAGAAGCTCTCGCGGGCCGCAGGTTGTGCACCCCTACTTTAAAGTATGATAAGCAGATGACAACACCCACATTTTCCCTCCCTGGACTAAAGTCCTAATTAGTGAAAAACTAGGATCACTAATGCCATCTCAGGGGTCTGTCCAGACATTTTGTGAAAGGTCCGTTTTTCGTGAAATTGTGAAAAAATTAACTCACATTCTTTCAACCAGGGTCCGCTTTTATGAATTTGTGCAAATAGGGTCCATTCCAAAAACAAAAGTAAAATNGTTCTGAACAATACTGGTAAATAGGGAAGCTATGTAACAGGGATCCATGTTGAAAATAATGAAAGATCAAGGAAGAAAAGTTAAACGGATTTTATTCAAAATGGCAGAAGACGAATTTTTTTCCAAAATTCGCGCATTTTGAAATTGATTAATAGAGTGTGCGATCTTCTCGCGTTGATAATTTTTTAATGCGAGAAAAGAAAAAAATAAGCGAGATTCTCGCGCTGTAGTGAAAACACTGATTTAATAAAGAATCTGTTAAAATTGATTGTGTCAAAACGTGATGACTTAAAAGTGCGATTAAAAATTACCATTTCTTAAAAAAAAAAAAAAATTTCTTGTGTTTAGAAGCTCTTGCTGCCCACAGGTTGTGCACCCCTACTTTAAAGTATGATAAGCAGATGACAACACCCACATTTTTCCTCCCTGGACTAAAGTCCTAATTAGTGAAAAACTAGGACCATCTATTAGGAAAATAAAGAATTAAATGAATTATCCTAAAGTAGAAAAGAACACAGCTCGGGCTTCACAAAATAAAAACTTTAATTTTTCTCATGCCCGAAGTCAGTTTGGGCATCACAAGTACTGCACATAGTAGTTGCCTGAACTGGATTCGGGTGACACTGGCAAGGGGTAAATGATTTGATTTTGTAACTTTTTAGAGTAAAGTAGCCTTTTGGTTACGTAAAAAAAATAAAATTTCGATTTACAATAATAAACAAATAATAAAATAACAAAAACAAGTGGAAAGATAATCTGAAAAAAATATATATATTATACCTCAGTAACATTTTGAATTTCTTGTAGGACATCATGGTTTTTATGTTGTTCTGATATAGTTTTTGCCTGCAATGGAGAATCATTTGTTTTTTCTACTTTTTGGGTTTCGTGTAGCACATCATGATTTTTAAGTTGTTTAGATGGAGTTTTTTGTTTCTCTAAGGAATCCTTTGTTTTTCCTCCCTTTTGCACACGGGACTCTTCGTTTTTATTCTTATGTTGCTGTATAAATTCCTGCAAAAAGAAAATATATTTAAAATAATTTTTAAAAGACAGCAACAATAAGGTTTAACTTAAGGGATGAAAAAAATTATCATATGTGGTTGAAAATCTATTGTGGGATATTTTACAAAAGTAAAAATAATAAGGAAATGCGAAAATTTCCTACCTTTAAACGCTGGATTCTCTGAAGGACTTTTGGTGTCTCTTGAATCTTTCTGGCATGCTCAAATTTGCTGAGGGATTCATACAGTTTACCTTCTGCAGCAAGCTTTTTACCCTCACTCATTAGATCACCATACAATGATGAAGACATAGTTCTAACAAATAACTAACACCTTCCAGCTGAATAAAGATATTAGAGAAAATTTAGTATTTGTATGAAATAAAACAATTGAACTAAAATCATTTATTTTTAATAGATTTCTTAAAAATTGTAAATAATTAGTTTACACTGTAAATAATCAGTATAGATAATTAAAGGTTATAGTAAAACCCAGAAAAACTTGACTCTAGAAGCAAGATCAATTGAAATATGCAATCAAAACTAGGACAGGGGAATTTCCCTGAATAAGAAGACATTGATATAAGGCAAAACCTTCATCTAAAAATGTCATATTTGCAGATTTATATGACATTATATTATATATATATCATATGAATAATCTTGGGGAATCATCTATGCATAAAAATCAAATATTTACTTTTTGAATTAATCATTACAAATGACAAATACTTATGATTATAACATAAAATATTATAACATAAATATTATTAAAACTTCCCAAACCTCAGGTCGTGAAAAAGGATAAAGAATTGCAAAATCTTGAACTTCGAATAAAAATTATGAAATCAAAACATATATATCTTTTGCTAAAATAAAATTGAATCAAACAAATTTCTTCATATTTTTAGAACGAAATTAAAAATTCTACCTTCTAAAAGTGGGTTTTTTTATGGGTTTGATTTTTAACTGATTTCATCATTAACCCAACTATTATTGTTACAGATTTCTATATGGTAAAGCCCCATTATATTAAATGGGATATTTTCATAAAAAATGAATTTCGAGTCCAGAGAAAGGATAACATTTTGCTAATTCTTTAACTAATTAAATTTTACTAATACTTTAACAAAGTAAACAAAATTTTCATTTGAATTAATGCTTGTAAATTTGCATTTATAATTTTTAGTATTGAAAAAAATGCTATTTTAGATCATTCAGGGTTACAATTTTGCCCAACCGTTAAAACCAACCTGGTTTTCTTTTATAATTGCATTTTATTTTTAACAAGTCAGCTCTAGGTATTAGTTTCAGGTACTAATCAAGGGACAAAAATGCTAATTCAAGCATGGGTTTCAGCAGTTCATGAAATTATTCTTTTCTAAATAGAGAGAGAGATGAATTCCTTTAGATATAATGAAAAAAATATATCACATTAAAGAGTAAAATAGCAAAAAATGAATTTACATCCGAAGTAGTATAAATATTACCTACCAGATTTATATTATAGTTACCACGTTACACATGGACACATTAATGTTAAATGAAAATCGAAGTACGAAATATCTTCATACTTAAATTACTTATTAAATATAATATCTATTCTTACATCAAAGGCAAGGTTCAAATAAGATGGTTCTTGTTTCCCCCCTCTTTGATGATTGGACCACTTGGATTGGACACTACGAAAAATTCATTTAGTTGTGAGTTTCTTATTCGCATTGAAACGCTAGAACACGTTTTTCGTTCGTTAAAGATATATGAAGTATATAGCATTAAACTAGATGCAAAAATTTAAACTCAAAAAGTTTAGAAGGATTGTAACGATCACGTTTAACGGTTATAAAATATTGCAGACAGTTTTTGTTGCCATTAAAATTTCTAATATTTAATTTCCAAATTCAATCGAAAATTCTACAACCAAAACAAAACAAAGGACGACATGAGCGATTCAGTCCGTACTGCTTTACTTACGTGATGAATTTATTCAAGAGACATAAATTCAGGTCTTAAATATGTCAATTGTAAGAATTTTTTTTATTTTAAAGAGCAACGTTCTTTATGTTTTATATTTAACAATTACAACCGTGTACAATATATGTGTTATGCCGTTACAAACATCTTGTTGTAGTTTTCGTTTCTTAGTAATTTTATAGTTCTCTTTTTGTATTACATCATTTGATCTAATGTAAAGCACAAATTTGACATATTGCTGTTAAAGAATACTAGAGAAAATTAAGATTCTTCATTTTTCTACCTCCAAAGGGAAGAATGTGCTAGGATAATTGTAGAAAAGGAATTTACACAGAGCATAATACGAAAAATAACTCTTTTTAAATATTTAAAGTATATTAATTTCATATTTTATTACACCTTATTTATGTGTATTAATCATATTTAAATATTTATTTCATTGCAAAAAAATTATTCATGTAGTGTTATTTTGATATTTAACTTAAGTTGAGAACATATTAGGAAAACATATCTGTTATTGAGCATTCTTAAAAGTCGTTTCCAAGTATTGAAAAACTTCTAGGACTTTTGTGTAATGTATTAAACCATCGATATTTAAAAACTAATTTAGCATTTATGAGATGAGAATGATTTATTTCATGAATCATAGTTAAAATTTGACATTCTTTTATTTTTTTGTATTTACAATGAATTGTGTGCAGTAGTTACGCCTATGAGTGTTTGCATAAGTGTAAAATGAATAATTTGTAAGGGGGAAAAAAACAAATAAAGTTGCTTATAAAAAAAAATTCTAATAGATTTGAATTGTAACATATTCCTGCCAATATGGAAAACAGTATATTTTATTCTCTAAATTATTCACATTGTGATGTTAATTTTTATTAAAGGCATATTTTGGCTAAATATTCTTAATTTTTAAAATTTATTGAAATATGTTATAAAATAGTTTTCTGATTAAAGGGCTAAGCAGCATTTTATTGTTGGGAGAAAATGTGGTGATTTCTACCAAAAACAAATTTACCATAATCATAAACCACGTCATTTTAAAATAAGTACTAAACTTTTTAAAAGGCTTGCAGGGAAGAACAAGGGGATAAAATTTAGTCAACATAATTTGTACACTAAAGTTTATATTTTAGTTTTGTAATAAAACAATATCTATATTGTTTTTTTTTACGAAACTAAAATGTAAACTTTAGTATACAAATTATGTTTTTTCATATTGTATATTTGTTGTCAAAAATTACATTATTCCAGCTAACTCAGTATAAGCTGATATCTTTTAAAACTCCTCTGCATGTATCTGCAGGGTATCTGCTACATTTTAGATTTTCAAATTCATGACTTTTCATGACTAATTCCAAGAACTTTTCATGACTTAACAAAGTTACTATTTTCTGTTGATAAAAACAGAACAATAAATTTGAAAAGAATTATAATAACTTTAATTGAAATGATAGGTATAACCAAAACTGCTATATTCTGTCTCTTCATATTTATAGATGCTAAATTTAAAATACAGAGTAAAGAAAGAGTTGAAGCAATAAAATAAGTGAAAAAAAATACAGAAGCAAATCTTTTTTTCTGCAGAATTATATTCTAAAGATACTTTTCTTGTTCACCAGAAAGGAAAGAAATATCCGGATTTTTCTGTTCTCATTTCGGAATTTAAAAAAATCGCAAATTACTGGCTTGCTTTAGTTAGAATTTTAAATTGATAAAATAAAAAATTCTGAAATCACAGAAGTTTACAAGATAATTTGTTCTAGAAATGATGTTCTTTCTTTCATTTTTTTGAAAAAACGCATAATTTTGAAAAAACATGATAAAAATATTGTATATATTAATAAAATAAGACTGTGAGTAAGATTTTGATAGAAATTCAGATAATCGGAACACCATGAAATTGGGGGGGGGGGATTCCATTTTAAAAATTAGATCAATTTGAGGACCTAAATCCATGATTTTTTTAAAAAAATAGTTAAAATCATGACATTTCATGACTAATTTTGTTCAATACTGAAATTCATGATTTTTCATGACTTTCCAGGTGCGCGGATACCCTGTATCTGGTACCCCTAGGATTTTTATACACAGAGATGAGATTTTTCTGCTTTTTTCACTTTTATCTCTTAAATTTCAGCTTTTTTATCAAAAATTCAGATTTTCTGAAAATTTCATTTTTTTTTATAAGTAGCTTCTTGCTTTTTCAGAAAATTCACCGATTTTCAAGGAGAAACAGAAAAATTCATACTACATAGCTACCAATCTTTTCTCATTTTTCCCTATTTTCTCCACTTTTACACGTAGCAGATAAGATTTTCCGAATTTTTTACCCGCTCTCCAGATAGATCCGATTTTCGTAGTTCAAACGACGCTGCTTCTGACAAGCCTTTTAGAGGTCCCAAGCCTGGAATCTGCTAATATCTCGATTCTTATTCACATGATTGTAATATCAAATATAGCTTTTCATATTTGCGTGTTGCGATTCTTAATCACGCGATTTGAATATTGTACGTTGCGATTCTTATTTACGAGATTTAAAAATCTGATATTGTGATTCGTATTTACGTCTTTTTAAAAAACTAAGTAGCGATTCGTATTCACGCAAGTTTAAAATTCAATGTGTTGATTTGCTCATGCGGTTTATAATATCAAACATTGATTTTTGTATTTATACGTGATTTTAAAATAAGGCATTGGGGTTCGCATTCACGCATTCTAAAAGTTATGCATCATAATTCTTATTTATACAATCTAAAAATTACACATCATGATTTCTCATTTTCAAAATCGTATATCTAGTTTCATATTCATGTGATTTCAAAATCCATAATTGTTATTCATATTCACGCAATTTTAAGATCAACTATCGCGATTCTTGTAAGAAGTAAATTTTTTTTTAANTTTGAAGTTTTATTTATCTGTTTCATTTTTTTTTGTTCTTTAATCTAGTTTTTATTAAACTTTTTTTTAAGAATATTTTTTTCATAACTACATATTTACAAAGGTGCTATTTATTTCTCTTTGTTAATTATTATTAGTTAACATTACCAATATGACATTCTTTTTTTATTTACAATTATTCAACTGTTAGTTTTTGTTTCTAATATTAAAAGTAAATTTTATAAAAGAAAGATAATATTAAAATAAGTCAACTGGTTGTGTAGTTGTAATACTAATAGCAACTTTGACATTATTTTTAACATTAATTTTTTGTACACGAATACATTTGTGCATGGACAAAATATAATTTGACTAGATACAATTTCTGAAATTTTGATGTATAATGTATTATACTGTTGTTTACTTTCTTGCTGTTAAAGATCTTGTTTTATTTTATTTAGGAACTTTATTACCCTTTTACTTTTTCAAGTGGTAACATTTCTTTTATGGTACATCTATTGTTCCAGCCATTAGCAAAACATTCATGGAATTAATTTCTAAAATCACTTATGTTTTTACCATGATTGTAATCTAGTTGATCTATATCATCGAATTTTGCATCATATTTGTTTAATAATTTTGAAGATTGATCGCGAAATTTTAAAGCTCATAGTTGAAGGTTATATTCTTATAGAGATATATTTAATCACATGATCATGAGTGCCACTCTTCAGTCCTGGGGACTGAAATTTTTCTTGAGTGAAGATCAGTAGATTAATTTTCTTAAATTAATATCTTTTTTCTATTAACTTTTATTATTAAAATTTCTGTTTTTTCTCAAAAATGTAACAAGTATTTTCATTATAGAGTTGCGCTTGCGTAAAATTTACTATCGTGGAAATTCAGCTTTTTTGCGTTTTGGCTAATCTCATCCCTGTATACAGAAAATTGAGGGGCTGTGTTATGACTAAAGTTGTTCTCCCTTGATTTTGAGATATATTGTTTTAATTCAATACCCTTCTCCCTTTTGAGAAAAAGTTCTTTTAGCAAAACTTATTAGATATATTTGATATAATTAAGCTTATTGTTATTTTGTATTTAGTGAATAATAAGAAACTTGTTGTTATTTAGGGGATATTTCCGTATCGTGATCTGTTGCGCCAACAGATCACGATACGGATCTGTTGCTCCAAAGTTCCTATTGGATTTTAAACTTGCTAATTAAAAAAAAAAACATGTAGATGTTTGCCTAGGGTGGCTACAAGTTATATCTTTCCAGTTGGTACCTTTCTGTGATTTTATATATATATATATTTATATATATAGATCCTAGCGGGACACTGCCCGGAAGTTGCCAAGATATACCGATTATTCTGCCATAGATCACGTTACGAAAATCTTCCTGTTATTTACTAAGAAAGAAAATTTTTTTTATTAAGGAAACTTGTTATTATTCTATTATTATTTTTTCTATTATGATTTTGTTTAAGTGTTATTAGCCTTTCACTTTGGGGCTTTCTTAGAAATTGTTCATAACATATTGTATGTTTATAAAAAGATAAATGTTACCTATCAGTAGCATTTTCTCATTGCCATAATAATTTGTGCAATGTGATACCAATGATCTATTAGCATTGTTAAAGGAATTTTAAAATCTCTTCCTTTTTTTAAATATTAATAATTTAACCTAATAATTTTTTGGATGGCAATGGGAAAAGAGGCACTGAAAACATAAGTTTTTATTATAACAGCTAAATTTTTTAGCACCTAAATTTGTTTTATTTTTAACAATTTTTTTATTGTTTCATTTGCATCCTGGTCTGTGCTTTCTCTATTAATGTAGAAGCAAGTTTTATTAAAAAAAAAATGGCTACTTTAAAACTATTGCAATTCAGGTTTAACATTTATATTTGTAACTTGTTTTATCAGAAACTAAATCTTCTTTTTTGTTTCAGCATTATAAATAATATCGATTTGTTGTATAGTTCCATTTGTGAAAATGAATCAAGAGTCATTGTTTTATTCTTCAAATGGCAGTATGCCTGTAAATAATACACAGTGAGTATGTTAAATATTAATTAAATAGACATTCATTTAAAAAACAATGACATTTCAAATTTTAAAAAAATGCTTATTCAGACCTCAGATACAAATTATTTTTTATGAAATAGCTTCCAGACTTAATTCTTTCCTCTATAAATCTGTCAACATTTTAGCAGATCAGTTGTATTCAACAATAATACAAACCTTCTGATTGAAAAATTAACTTAGGAGCAATATAATTTTTTATCATACCAACCATTAACTTCTTAATTCACATAACTGCATAACCAGCCAAAGTTGGTAAGGTTTAGGACAGAATGGATTAATCCACAGTTTAAACCATCCTGTCCAAAGCCCTTTTCTTCAAATTCTCCAAGACCCAGTGGATCAAATTATGTTACAATTTTAAAAAAATAATGTGAAAAATAAAAGGTTAATTTTTGGGCAAGAAACAAACTGAAGACAAGTTCATGATTTATTAAAAGAGTTTATTATTATTTCTAATACAGTACAGAACCCGTTATACGGAAATCAGAAAACCAAAAAACTGGAACGAAATTTGATAAATTTTCCTGCTATTTTTGCTATTTTTAAAAATAAAAAAAATAAATTTTCTCACAAGATTTTAGGATTTTTCTTTCTTTTTTGAAAGATGTTTACCTTACCATCATTTTAAAATAATCATTAGTTTATTTCTTCATCGTTTTTTCTTCTTTTTAAGATTATTTCCAAAAGATTTATTTTTTTTTAGTTGGGTTTAACAATAAAAAAACGTCTTTTTGTAGCGATTCAGAAAACCGGAAAAATCAGTTATCCGGAATAGCGATGGTCCCGATCGTTCCGGATAATCGGTTCCCTACTGTATTGTATTTATCCTTTTGGAAAAAAAAACATATTTTATCTGTATTTAAGGCATATTTAATAGATAAGGTATTCACTTTTGTTATTATGTGAATTGTGCAGCTTCAAAAGTTATTAATCTTTTCCAGCTATATTACATTAGATTATTATCCTTTAATTTAAAGTAAAGTGAAAGTATAAAATATTTATTAATACAGTAGAGAACCATTTATCCAGTAACCAGAAAACCGGGGGACATTTTGCACTGTTTTGCCGCCATTTTAAACTAGAACAATTATGAAAAAAGCGGGAATTGGACTCATCCTTGAAGCTGAGTAGAGAAAAATGTGGGAAGGGGAGAATTTTTTTCCCCATTTACCCAGAGAAACGTCATTTCTTCCGTGACCTTGAAGATATTTAGATCGAGAGGAGGCAGGGAAGGGATGAAAGTTTTATTTTCTCCTTTAGGCCGTCAATCAAACTCAAAGGAGTGGCATGCTGCATTTGCAGGAGTTCATTTCAGTGTGTAAAATGTTGAACTTTTTTGAAGATGTTTACTTTTGTTGAAGAGGAAAGGGAAGAATATATTTGTCTATTTGACATCGATTAACAAATCAATTAATAAAAATGAAATGTTTTTCTTTTGAATAAATTCTGATTCTTTGGAAGTGCGGTATTATTTGAAAGTTTTTCTTAATGTGGAATCACATCTACTTTCATTAAAAATTGTGTTTTTATGGAAGAAAATAAAAGGAGGATTGTTTATTAATTTAAAAGTACGATTATTTTATGAAGCGGATGGCAGTTTTGTTTTTCTGATTCTACTATGTTAATTTTTTTTTTCTTCTTTTCACGCTAAATTTCGCACTCAATAAATTAATTCTTTTTATTCATAAATTTTATCATTAGGTTTTTTTTCTTTTTTTAATTCCATTGATCTTTCCTTGTTCCGGGATTTAATATTTATGTTAGTGTCTTTTTTAACTATTGTTTCTGTTCAATGATTTTTGTTGTTTTTATTTAGATTAAAAAGTTTTCCTTTTATTTTATCGTTTTTCCCCCTGGATAATTAGGTATAAAATATATTCATTATTTAATCATTGGTTTTGTTTATATTAGTTAATTTAGGAATTATAATTATTTTTAAAAATAAATATGAGAATCTTATATTTTTTGAACTTGTTTTTCTTGTCTAAACTTGCAAATTTTTTTAAATCTTATTTTACTACTATTTGTTTTTTAAATTTTAGAGTGCTTTTCTTTTTTCTCTTACTTTAAAATGTGTTGCACTTTTTCCTTGTAATTCGGGTTCGATAAAACATCGATTAACGACACTTTTTGATCGATCCAGAAAACCGGGTAATTCAGGCAACCAGGTTAGCGATGGTCCCGAGCATCCTGGATAATTGGTTCTCTACTGTATATGTAATTATTATGTGTACAATGTTTACACTTATAAAATTTTTACCTTTTAAAAATGTTCATGGTCTTGGACACTTGAAGACGGTTTAAGACCGTAAAACCCATGTGTCCTGTCCAAAACTCCAACCCTGTAACCAACACCTTTCATAAGGACGCATTATTCTCTATATTGAATGTGTCCAATTAAATAGATCTTGCACCCTGAGATCTCACATCCTTTCAGCATTCTGTGGAAATTCTTGATTTTTCTGAGCAGAGTAGATCAGGGCTAAGGAGAAAATAGAGAAGGGGTGGTTCATTCCTTATGCAGAGTTTAAACTGCGATTACTCACCTCATGATATCACACCGCACCCAGATCTCGAAAATCACAACGAAGGGATATGAAAACTTTGCTGTTTATACTTTCTGTAAGAAAAGAGTTCAACACTTTTCTGATAATAGCTGTCAAACTTTACACTGCTTTCTGTTCAAAAATATAGTGCTATTCATACATTTTCTTGGTATTCCTTATATTATTAAAAAGTAACATTCTAAAATTAGAAAAATTTCTCAATGGTTGTTGTCATCGTTTCAATGTTGTTTTCTTTTTTAGTTTTAACTTTTGCTCTTAAATAAAAAAAAAGCATATAAAGTCATGTTTATATTACATATTGTTTGATTAGAATAGTTTATTAATTGGCATATCTAATTTTAATATATTTTCGTATGTATATATATGTAATAATAGCAAATTTGTTTTTATACATTATCACTGAGAAGCAAAATCCTTAAATGCTAATTACTAAAAAGAATGATCTTTGAGAATATAATAATAGAAATATTACACTTACTAATAAATATTTAAAAGTAATGCATTATAATTAAAACTCACTAATATTTTGAATAATAATATTAAAAAAATACATCATGAAATTGGAGAAAATATTTAAGCATTTATAACTTTAATTTTTGAAGTTCAGGATTTTATTTTCTTTGACGATGCTCATTTTTTTCTCTTCTTTCCTGTTTAAAATTGTGATGCGGTATTGATTTCAATCACTTATACAAGTTCTTAAAGGTTTTAAACTAAAAACATAATTCTTTTTTATTCACATAAATTCTTTTAATACTTCTTATAATTCATTTGATTTCACCTTTATATTTTCTGAAGTAGAATATGAAAAATTACGTTTTCTCATTTTGTGTTTTATCATAATTCTTGTTGGTCATTATCTGATATTTGACTGTTAAATTTTTGCAATCAGATAAGAAGAAAATTGCCTCAAAATGATGGGAAACAATGAATGTAACGAATGGCGTACGGAAAAATTTATTTTTGAAACGAGAAGTTGATGCTGCTCCGCCGTAACCTCACTGACTTAAATTAGAGGCTCGGAGTGGCACGGGTCTCTTCGAAGGAGTGACCCAGCCCTTCTATTCACTCTTTAACCTGGAGTGTCGATAGTTTTTTTTTAAAAGAAGAAGAAGAAACAAGATGATGGCCCTCGTACTTAACACATCTATAGCAAGTTACCTAACTAAAAATAGTAAATGCATGTTATTTTATTTTATAAGAACAAAAGCTTATAAAAAGAATTAATTAAAAAAAATATTGAAATTCATTTTGAATCAGACTAAATAACCAAATGACATATTTTACCTTTCTTATACTATTTTATGTGTATACTTCAAAAAGCAATGCTCAGTAATTGTCAAAATACCAACAAATCGATGCCTTTGAAAAATATTTAAAAGCAAGCTAAAAGACAATTTTTGTGTATGAATTTTCTTCAAAAAAAGTAATTTTAAAAAAGATGATTGATTGATAAACAACTTTTTTTTAATATTTTAAACAGAAAATTATGAGAAAAAAACATTTAAATGTTCATTTTTCAATTAAAACTGTTTATTTTTAAAAGTTACAATCGTAAAATTCAAAATCCCAAAGAAGATTATTAACCTGCCCCCCCCCCCCCCCNCCTGCCCCCCCCCCCCCCCAAAAAAAAGAAACTCATAATAATTCAACTCATCTCAATTTAACCAGTTGAGAATTATTATAACAGAGTAAATATTTGACATTATTTAATAATTCAATGCTGAATTATTAATTAATTTTACCAGTGTGTAATTATTATCTAAGCAATGAATGATTTTTTTAAAATTAAATGTGTAAACTAAAAATGATAAGTACACATAATTTATCTACATGTAGGAGTACTTATTTAAATGTAAGAGTAATTGATAACTTTTAATTTGACTTATTATTATTTATCAATGTAATATTAACTATATGGAAAAACTGATTTATACAAAAAAATAAATTTCTAAAATTCCTCGGCATACTATTTAAGCAAAGCTATATTATTAAAAGAAATTTTAAAAATATTTTCTTATTACAAATTTCAAAAAATAGGATAATTTATAAAGTTCTTTGAATAGAGGGTCTTGATCCCTTGTTCTTGAATGAATAAGTAAGTCACAAGTGGACAAGTAAATCTGTAATCTTGTAAATCTCTAAACTAGCTTAAAGTAGTAAAATAAAGGACATGTCATTTTTTTAAGAACTAAAATTCCTGAGATGAAAAAATATTAAAACTCTTAAATCAGACTAAGTATTCTAATGAGCTAACTTAGACATTTGAATAATTTAATATATTTTATTCATATATATTTATGTATGAAAACAATATTCAATATCTTGAAACATATAAAATTTGTTCATTATTTCTTGATTTTTTTTTAAAAAAAGTTATTGTGTAATTTCTTAAATTTGAAAGAGTTTATTTTTATTAGTTGCACTAATTTTTTTTCTCTTTAATTAAAAACAGATTGCAATTCCATAACTTGTGTCAGATGCAACCACCTACAGAAGCTTGGAGCAACCCTTTTGCAACTCACAATATAAGCGCTCTTCCTAATATGGGCAGCAGGTAAAATGATTTTTTTAATTAACTATCTCTATGTGAAATTAAAATGAAAGGAACTGTATTACTTTTTTGTGTTATTTACTTAACCATGAACAATAAAAAAAAACTGACTTTTATTTTAAATGTTACTTTATGACATATGATTACTTTGTGACACTTGATTTTAAATCAAGACTGGATTTTAATGTAAAAAAGCAACAACAAAAATTTTTTCGCTATTATCAAAGCCTGTCAATATCCTAAAAAGATTTACATTTCCAGATGGCTCCACTTGGCATTTTTTATATTCTTCAGAAACATTAAAGCTTTTGACTTTTGTCATATCACATTTACCTTTTAACATCCATTTATCCATCAAAGTTTTCGAAAAAATATTGAAACTGTTTTTGTCTCTGGCATTCAAGAAGAGTAGTTTTGTTATCTTAGTTAACAGTTAGTTTCTTCTGCATTCTTGTGGTTTCTTGTTCCTTCTACTGATTAAAAATTTGTTATATATTTTATTAGAAAAATTTGTCCATTAAATTTTATTGCCTTTTCAATTCTATTTAAGTCAAATATAATTACTATAATAATTTATGAAATGTATTAAATGCTCAGAAGTAGTAAAAATCCAATATACATTTATTACTGCAACCTATGCAAATCAATAGTGCTAGAAAGTTTAAAGAAGCGAAACACAATACTTTTAAAATTCTAAAAATCGGTACCCATGTACCAACTGAATCCCATCACTGAATAGAAGCAACCTTAAATAAGATTTTTAGATACAAGACAAATTGTTTACGAACTATGGATGTTTTAAGATCCAAAAACCCGAGCCTAAGATTGATAGCATTCTTTTTTTGTACCCAAGTCAGAAATTTATTATGAGAGATTGGATAATATTTAAAGCCTAAATTTGCAAAAAGAAGTGCCATATAAAATATATTGTCGAGATTACTAACATGATACTTACTTTGAACTCGCATTATTGTTTTGATGTTTTTGTATATTTGTTTAATTTACAAATAGTTAGAAAGTATTTAAATTTTATTATGGGCTTAAATGTTTCTTTGAGCTAATGAGTCCAAGTTTGGCTTGAACTAAGCTCTTCTCATCTTTATTATACATGTAACCATAAATAATTACAACAATATTGAATAACTTTGTTAGATATAAGAAAGATTATCTATATATTTATTTGTTACATCCATAATATGCTCCCCTAAACACATTCTCATATGGAAAAAGTTTAGTATTTTCAGTAAGTTTTTTGAAAAAGCAAAAACTTATGCTTGTAAAACATGTGACAATGTTGTACGCTATCTCTCGTTTAGTCTGTTTAAAATTTCATAATATCAATCTCTAATTAAATATAGAGAAATTGTTATTTAAACAAAAAAAGAACTTTAATAATAATAAAAAGTTTGATAAATTCTTATTGCCTTGCTTTGGTAAAAGTGAACAAAATAAAGAGTAGCAGAATTTTAATGTCTTTTACCATTTGAAACAACAAAATGTGTTAGTGTATAAGCGATTAAAGTTTCCTTCCCTGTGGCAGAATTGCTTTGGGCTTTCTGTGACAAACCTCTATAGTACTAATATCTGCAAGATACTTTTAATAATAACTAATATACATGCTATTAATTAAATTTAAAGTAACAGAAATGTTGTCTATACAACGAAAACCCTATTTGGATATAATAAAATTATATGTTTTTTTTTTTAATGAATATGAAATATTTTTTATTCTAATATCATGGGCGAGTGATATTCTCTTATTTTGTAAGAGGAAAACACACTAATTATTTCATTTTTTGCATTATCATCAAATAATAATAATTATAAAAAATCNGAAATAATTGTATGAATAATAGTTTTGAATGTATTAATCGAAAAGTATATAAACTTTTACATTGTTTGAAGGAATGTAGTTTTAAATGTAAAAATACATAATTTGTGTGCAGCCGGTTGAATATAAATGAAAATTTACGAAAATTTGTGTATTTAAATTGATTGTGGTGAGCCGTTAAGATGGAGTGAAAAACTTATCGAGCGATTGAAAGTAATTCCCCAGCTTCAAATTAAATGTTATTGAAGTTCTAGTAGTAAGCGATGATGCGGCGAAACCATTCTTATAGCCGATATACAGGGTATGTGCACTCCTGGAAAGTCATGAATTTCCGTTTTAAACAAAATTTGTCATAAAATGTCATGATTTTAACTATATTTTTTTTTTTAAAAAATCATGGAAAGTCTTGAATTTAGGTCGCCCAAATGTCTAATTTTTATAATGGAAACTCCCCCCCCCCCCAATTTCATGGTGTTCCGAATATCTGAATTTGTAACAAAATCCCCACTCATAGGCAGATTTTATTAAAATATAAAATGTTTTTATTATGTTCTTTAAAAATTATAGTGTTCTTTTAAAGAATGAGAGAGAAAACATCACTTCTAGAGCAATGTATCTTTTAAACTTCTCTGATTTCAGCATTTTTGTTATTATTATTATATTTTTTTCTATCGATTTAAAATTCTAGCTGAAGCAAGCCTGTTTTTAATTCCGAAATGAGAACTGAAAAATCAGGAATATTTCTCTCCTTTCCGATAAACAAGAAAAGTATCTTTAGAATTCTGCAGAGGGAAAAATTTTTTGCTTTTGCATTTTTTTTCCAGCTATTCTATTGCTTCAACTCTTTCTTCACTCTGTTTTTTAAATTTAAAATCTATAAATATGAAGATACAGAGTATGACAGTTTTGGTATTACCTGGCATTTCAATTAATGTTATTATAATGCTTTTTTAAATTTATTGTTGTGATTTTGTCGGAGAAAATAGTAACTTTGTTAAGTCATGAAAAATGCTTGGAATTAGTCATGGAAAGTCATGAATTTAAAAATATAAAATGTAGCAGATACTCTGTATAGGGTTCCCGAGAGGTGTTCCTCAGAATTCTTGGGATCCGTGGAAGGGTAACCGGAATTCTGAGAATTTGAACTTATTTAATTATATTCTTCTGGTTTCTGTGAGACTATTGCTCACTCATATGCAACTCTGCAGCAATTTGCAAGATATTCAGTCTTCATTTTCCACCCACTGAAATCAAACCGAAAAATCTTTTTATGGTGTCTAANATATATCACGATATATAATTTCTAATATCGCCCAGTCCTAGTGTCTAATATAATCAAGAAAATAGTGTTTTGTCAGAAACTAGTTCTTTTATCATGATCATGTAAAGTCTATGAAAATTATTTTGCATTTTGTTAATGTATATAGTGTTAAAAAAGTACTTAAAAGGTGCTTATAATATTTTAAATGAATTAGGAAAGAGATATGTTTCATAAAAAGTTGCACCAGTAATTCTGATAGAAATTTTTCCAATAAAAATATAATTATCGAATTTAAGAATGATGAATTCTGTGTCTCTGATAACTGGTCTCAATATTTATAACAGTTCTTTCTTGAATATTATGATGTAGCATATGTTATTCATTTTCAGCTTATGCATACACTAAAAACACTTTCATAACTAGACTATTGTAAATAAAACAATAAAAAAATTGCCCTCTTAAATATATTCAAAATAACTAGTGGACTTTTGGTTCAGTCCTAGGTGCAAATGAACTTTATTTATTCTGTTAGGATCCATAGTCAAAAATAAAGAAGGGGGAACTGCTGTGTTATGTACAGTGTACAAAAAAAATGGAACATCTTAATAGCTTTTGATCTAATGATTGGATTATCACATACTGAGATTCAACCTCAATGGGTCGAGGATCCATTTTCAAATATACTAATTAATTTATGCAAACCATATTTTTAGTTCTGAAAAGCGTAAAAAAAATGTACTTTCTCCAATTAAATTTCTTTCTCTCAAATTTAAATACTTGACCCTCAAAATAAGGTGGTATATAGAATATATGATCCCATTAATTTAGTTTTAATAAAGAAAGAAGTTATAAGTTTCAGACCTTTATTTGAATATTAAATTTTACTTTTTACCTGTTTTGCCACATCAAATATACTTTTACAATTATTTAGCATTTCTCTTTATTTAATTTAGAAATGGTTCAAAGAATTTTAAATTATAAGATACACAAATTTTTACTTTGACTTAAGCTATGTTATTTAAAAATGGCAAAATCGAAATTCGGAACATATATGACAAATAGCTCTTAAAATTTAAAAATGCGATTTCTGATAAAATTCATACTGAGATATGATTTTTCTCAAATTTTGTGTTTTATCATTTGAAATTACTTGGTTAAAAATGAGGTAAAGATTTGTATACCTTGCAATTAAATTTTATTGTGCATGAGATTTTCTTTCTAAAAACCAGTTTTACAATTGCGTGCAAAAATTTTTTTGATTAGCTCAAATAGTTTTAGAGGTATTACAAAAGGTAAAAGTTCATTAAGGGGCTATTTTTGACTGCGCTCTTGACTTAACTATTGGGATTATGTATTCCAAATCATGGTGAATCCCTTATACTTAAAGTCAAAAATAAAATCCCTCAAAAAAAAGGTTTGTTTATTCAAAGAAAATATGTTTTTGTGTCATATTTTGAAATACCATCTATACAATTCAAATGATGTACTTAAAGTAAGACCCTCATTAAAACTGCTTTTTATGAAAAGAATCTGGTTGCTAGATGATAAGTTACTAAAATGTTCTGTTTATCATTTTGCTCATTGTGCAATATTTTCATCTTTTTATTAACTATATTTTTGGTTCTTAAGTTATTTGTAACACAGCTTTTAACAAATTAATCAGTCATTGACAAAATTAATCAGAATATTGAGGGCTGTCTATGTAATATACAATTCATTAATGTATCATCATGGTGCATAGCATTTTTTGAAAGTGCTTAAAGGTGCTTATTTTCTTTTTTGAAAGCCCTTAAAGGTACTTTTTTTCATTGAAAGTTTTTAAAAGGGGCTTCATTTTCTCTCTTGAAAATTAGATTTTTTTTCTTTACCATGCTGATTTTCCCCACGTATTACGCCACAAATTCACTTTGTTCAACGTTTTCACAATTCATTCAACCACAATCTATTTCAGTGAACCACCGTACATAGCGTATGAAGGCTTCAATCATTTTACATATTTGGTGTTACTTACGTGTCTGCATGTGCATCTACTGAGCTGGGTTTGGTGAGATTATTGCACTCCAAATTATTTGTTTTTGATTCATATTAGCAACTTTGTAAACTGTTCACAGAAGTGTATATTAAATTGTATGTATTGCTAGAAAGTTTTCTTTTGATGATATTGATTTGAGAATAATTCTTAGGGACACCCCTCAAAAGATGTGCATAACAGAAGAAAAAATGGCGGCTCGTTTTCGAGACATGCACATCAGCAATCAATTCATCATTCCATCTGAAAGCAGCACTTATGAATCTGGCAATAGCTCATCCTCTGCAAGTGCTTCTGTAAATAAA